>NC_088227.1:34663896-34868896 GCF_036934945.1 Oncorhynchus masou masou | reverse complement strand
TGTAGTCAGAATCAAACGGCCTCACCTGACAAGGGCAAATCAACAGCTCCTGCACTATGGGGCACACCCATAAACGCCAATAGTTTATTTTATTTTCTCACTCAGCAGCTGTGGACTCTCACACTGGACCTGGGATAGAATTCCACTTCTCCGCCGACCTGTATGAGAGAAATGTAATTAGATTCATAAAGAGTCTTTGTCAAAAGGTTCAGAAAATCCAAGACATAAAGAAGAAGACTTTCCATGATCTGAAAATAAAATGTAGAACAAGATGTAAATTCAATAGTCCCAAGTCTTGACTTTTAAGTTGCAATTTTTTTTAACATGAACATTTAACCTGAAAAGGGTATTGAGAAATGAAGTTAAAACTAAACAATATCAGAAACATGTCTTTGGATCAAATGCCTGTTTAGTTATGGTGCTCTCTCTGTGAAAAGGCAAAACCACCGTTCTGCATTTCTGTGTTGTCGGCTCCTGTGGAGATTTATGTGATGCGAGTGGTCTGGGCACGTTTCCTCTCTGTGATGACCCTGTCAGATCCCATCGCAGGCGGAGGGCAGAGGCATTTGTCACACCGACACGGCCGTGAGAGATTCTCACCGCGGGATTTCATCCTATCCAAAAGAGGGGGAACTAATGTTTTTTGAGAATGGCGTTCACCCCTGACCCCTTCCAGAGAGACTCTGTCTTGGAGCAGAGTAACCCAGAGAAGATGTAGAGATCAAACACAGCGGTACAGCACTACTCATCCAGGATCACAGAAACTGCAAACAATCCATGATTCAAGCTTGAGCCAAAATGGAATAATCTGTTATACAATTTACTATGTTAAATGTACAGTCGTGGCCAAAAGTTTTGAGAATAAACACAAATATTAATTTTCACAGTCTGCTGCCTCAGTTTGAATGATGGTAATTTGCATATGCTCCAGAATGTTATGAAGAGTGATCAGATTAATTGCAATTAATTGAAAAGTCCCTCTTTGCCATGCAAATGAACTGAATCCCCCAAAAACATTTCCACTGCATTTCAGCCCTGCCACAAAAGGACCAGCTGACACCATGTCAGTGATTCTCTCATTAACACAGGTGTGAGTGTTGACGAGGACAAGGCTGGAGATCACTCCGTCATGCTGATTGACTTTCAATAACAGACTGGATGCTTCAAAAGGAGGGTGGTGCTTGGAATCATTGTTCTTCCTCTGTCAATCATGGTTACCTGCAAGGAAACACGTGCCGTCATCATTGCTTTGCATAAAAAGGGCTTCACAGGCAAGGATACTGCTGCCAGTAAGATTGCACCTAAATCAACCATTTATCGGATCATCTAGAACTTCAAGGAGAGCGGTTCAATTGTTGTGAAAAAGGCTTCAGGGTGCCCAAGAAAGTCCAGCAAGCGTCAGGACCGTCTCCTAAAGTTGATTCAGCTGCGGGATTGGGGCCCCACCAGTACAGAGCTTGCTCAGGAATGGCAGCAGGCAGGTGTGAGTGCATCTGCACGCACAGTGAGGCGAATACTTTGTAGGATGGCCTGGTGTCAAGAAGGGCAGCAAAGAAGCCACTTCTCTCCAGGAAAAACATCAGGGACAGACTGATATTCTGTAAAAGGCACATTGATTGGACTGCTGAGGACTGGGTCCCATGTCCGATTGTTTGGGACATCCGGAAAAAAGCTTTCCGGAGAAGACAAGGTGAGCGCTACCATCAGTCCTGTGTCATGCCAACAGTAAAGCATCCTGAGACCATTCATGTGTGGGGTTGCTTCTTGGCCAAGGGAGTGGGCTCACTCATAATTTTGCCTAAGAGCACAGCCATGAATAAAGAATGGTACCAACACATCCTCTGAGAGCAACTTCTCCCAACCATCCAGGAACAGTTTGGTGATGGACAATGCCTTTTCCAGCATGATGGGGCATCTTGCCATAAGGCAAAAGTGATAACTAAGTGGCTCGGGGAACAAAACATCAATATTTTGGGTCCATGGCCAGGAAACTCCCCAGACCTTAATCCCATTGAGAACTTGTGGTCAATCCTCAAGAGGCAGATGGACAAACTCCAAGCATTGATTATGCAAGAATGGGCTGCCATCAGTCAGGATGTGGCCCAGAAGTGAATTGACAGCATGCCAGGGTGGATTGCAAAGGTCTTGAAAAATAAGTGTCAACATTGCAAATATTGTCTATTTGCATCAACTTCATGTAATTGTCAATAAAAGCCTTTTGACACTTATGAAATGCTTGTAATTATACTTCAGTATTCCATAGTAACATCTGACAAAAATATCCAAAGACACTGAAGCAGCAAACTTTGTGAGAATTAATATTTGTGTCTTTCTTCAAAGTTTGGGCCTCGGCTGGAGAGATGAAACAGACCCACTCACCAGCATGAACTTGAGGCAAAATGGAAGAATCTGCTGTATAATTCACTATACATAAACACATGTTCATCGTGTCAATATCACCTCAGAGTGAAATGGTGGTGGCGATGAACTACTCTGTGGATTAAGAGGGATACGTTCCTGTTTATAAATACACTCTGGCCCAGAGCCTTGTCCTCTGCCTCAACCCAGACTGTTCCCCCGTAGAGGCCCCACTTTACCTCTGTCTGCCCAGGCCACCCGTCAGGCCCGCCCCAGACTTTATCGTTGTAATGGAGAACCAGATGAGCTCAGCGAGGTCACCTGGTGCTCACACTCACTCCTGTTTGGGGGGGGAGGGGGGTTCTGGCTCAGTTCAAGAGTGTGCGTTTGTGTTTTTGTGGGAGTGTTAAGTCTTTGCTTCTAATGCATGTTGGGAACATATGAATGTTTAATTAATTATGGGTTTAATTAATAGTCAAATATTGTGTAACACTTGATCTGCAAGGACCTGAAAGCTAGAACATATAGGTATGAAATCATGTTCACCAGGTCAGTAAAACCTTACAGTGACCTAACGTCTGAATATCTAAATGTGCTTTTTAAAACAACAGTCCTTTCCTGTAGTATTAATTTGTCTTTTCGTCATGGTGCCTTAGACAATATGCCTAAACAAATCTCACTTCTGTAGCTCTCAGCCTCTCAGTGGTTGCCCAATGACTTGACTGCTTGTGACAGTTGTAGCCAAACAGAGGGGCCGGCTAATCAAAATCATGTGTGCGTTGTGAGGTCCCATTGTGACCTCTGACCTTTAATTTATCATTAATTTGTGCTGACATACAATATCTCATTTGTCAATGCTTTCCCCTATTCAGACTGTTCCGCATGTGCGATTAATTACGTTACACATTGGTTGCTCATATAAACCTATGTTCAACCTTTTTGAGACTCAGTTATTAGGCTACCGATGTATTTTATTTTCTGTTACATTAACATTAGCATTATATACTATCCAGTGGAGGCTGCTGAGGGGAGGACGGCTCATAATAATGGCTGGAATGGAGTGAATGGAATGGCATCAAACACATGGTTGTCATGTGTTTGATACCATTCCATTGACTCCATTCCAGCCATTATTATGAGCCGTCCTCCCCTTAGCAGCCTCCACTGATCCTATCACAAGTGTTACTACTGAAGGTAAACATTACCCCAGAAAGGGCAGACTATGGGTTTACTTTTATTATCAACAGAGACGTAAAACATTTAAAAGCTTATAATTGAATTACATACATTGACCTGATAGTACCTGAAGTTAATTCGAAACGAAAACGATAGTAAAGATTTAGGGCTCGATATTGTAGTTTTATAGGCTAATCATGAGCTGCTGAGGACAGTTAAATAGGTGGTGAATGTGTCTGAATGAAGTAGGGTTCCGATGTGCCGGCGACAGTGTGAGAGTTTGATTGTCAAAGCAGCGTCCAGTGTTGCTAGATCACTGTCCAGCGTACCTGTGTGACTTCTCTCTCTCACCCTAACGTGAGTGAAGACTCTCATGTCTAAAGATCCTAGACGCAGAACGACAGGGCTTGAGGGAGAGGCTGGACAGGATGAAAGGAATTCTAGAATATCATCTTAAAATGGAAAGGATTCTGATGTCAGCAGACATACACTCTAAATGCAATATAAACATAAACACTTATGACATCAGAGACACTACACTGTTGTTAGGTAGCAAATCAATGTGCTCTCATCAGAAAATGTGACATTAATAAAATACCAATATTATGCACTCCTGTCCTTTTTCCCAATCCAGTGGAAAACTTAACAGCATATACTGAATAGCGAAATTAACAGGACATTCAAGTAACCATGGTGATCACTATTCAGTCCCTGTAGTACCATTCTCTCAAATAAAATGGCTGTTGAGAGATTACAGTAGTGTTACAAGCTGTCTTTCCTCTGAAGGGAAAGCGTTTCATTGGAGATATGAGGTCACCATTCACTACAGAATGATATAATAGTATCTCCCTGCTTCGTGCCATGACACATCAAGGTCGATACCAGAGAGAATGTTTAGAAGAGATGACACATCAATCATCCCCATTCACCATCCTATAAAAATCCAAGCCAAACTGTCCTATTTCTGTCTTGCTGGCCTCTCTCTCAACTTTGACCCCTGACCTCTGGCATGCATTGCTATAAAACAGATGAGAGTCCTCCTGTTGCCCCACCTGATTTTCCTTATCCCAAATATCCCAAATTTAAACCCTAATCGTTTCCAGACAGGGAATTGAACCGGGGGATGAACATCTATCCATGTTGCAGGGAGTCTCAAAGAAAACCTTCAGAGATTCCGAGAGAGGAGATATACACATATGAGATTGTGTTTGACAAGGCTGATTCAGGGGTCTGTCGCTATTACTCGGGTCGCCTTAACTGGGATCAGCGGGTCGGTGAAATGATCCAGGGGGTGCAGAGTAATTATATGCATCTAACAAAAGGAGGTTTACTACTGGTGTTAGCCAAGTATGATTAGTGGGTGAATGTTGTCATTACTGCTCAAATCAATACATCAATCAATAAACCATTAATAAATACGGTCATCTATTGAACTATCCTGCCATAAAAATGTGGCCTATTTATAGGATATTTTAGGTAGATGACAGTGTCTCCAACTTAGAAGAAAAAAACTGAACAATCATCTTTTTTTTTGGTCACAAACCTGTTTTTTTCATAACCCTTAACCCTGAGCACCGTTTTCTATAGCTTACATGTCATGACAGTAAACTTGTTGACCCCCTGTGGATAATACCACATTTCCTGCCAGAGGCTAGATTCTCACAGCATCTTCCAGGCTGTAGGACTACCGGTACAGGGCCAGAGCCTGGAGACCTCCCCAGCCTGTTCTGGGTGATGTCAGTCTGTATCTGGGACATGTATGCCTGGCCTGCTGCCTTGACAGGATGAAGACATGACTGAACAGATGAGTTGGACGAGTAGGCTATGATTTTGTGAAGTAAAACCACCAGCATCACCCTCCAACTATCCCTCCATTCATTCATTGAGGAGAGAGGGGGGGGGGGGTGCTTGTGTGTGTTGGGCAAAAAGGGTAATAGTAATAGCAAGATCCTCAGATTAGACATTACATTTGTTGATTTGGCATAAAAAACATGTAGAGCCATTTCAGAGGGCACAGTCGCTGTAGCCATAAGAGCATGGCTGTAGCATGCAGAACATGTTGAACAGAGCGTTCACCTACTGTTCACTGTTCAATGTTGTTCTGCAGGTGCAATCTTGTTGGAGAAAACACAGTGAACAGAGAAACATGGTGTCATTTTCCTGAGTGACTGTTTTCCAGATTTGACCATGCATCTATCGTCTCGTTAATCTTTGTCAACGTATCTATATGGTATAAATTAACTGGACATCTGGCCTATTATAATTCATTCATTATTTACTTATTTCGGTTGTAGAGGCGCAGGTACTTTCCATTTAGCGGAACAGAAGAGTTGGCAGTATTCCATGCGCCAGAGAATGGATGTGTTCTGAAAATAAGAGTTTTCTCCCACGTGATGCTGCTTTCTGCGGGAGGAATGACCCATATTTCATGTGGATAGGCGCTTGTTTCCGGCACCCTTCAAAACGCATTTATCTACATCGGTTAAGGCTGCATGCGTTTTAGTATGCTCTTTGTTTTTATGTACAGTACATATGGAAAATGGGGTATCAAGACCTATGCAGAGGATGTATCACAATGGGTTTAGCTAGTATGCCGACTGTAAATTTATATTTCTCAATTTTTCTGTTGTGGTTTTGAACTCATGATCATCTCCAATTTAAAAAAATGTCTTGGAATATTCAAACGTCCAAACTTTTTGTTGTTGGAGAAGCAGGTTTGGTTTATAAGAATTTAAATAACAGGACTATAAAGAAGCCAATGGTTGAACTTGTTTTATTTTTATAATTTAATTACGCCTATATCAAGTTAATTTACAGCTATAAAATTACGAATTAAATAGCCTAACAAATAAATACATTTCCTTATCATGGATTAAACCACTAGCCTAAGGCCATTGGTCTGAAATGGTTGTCATTTTTATACGTCCATTTAATTGACATATCCATTTTAATCAATAAACGTTATCCATAATGTTTGACTTACAAGCTGCTCTTTAGACTATCAGATTTCATATTTGACAGAAAAAGTATTGCCATCAATTGATCAATAATGGTGCGACGCACGATTTTCGACGCAGGTTTAATGACACCAAAACCATTTCGAGAAAACCAGTTCCCTGGGTTTTATTTTTAGCTATACCGTTGCAAAACGAAAATGCGACTATTTTTTATTTCGCATGCAGTTATCAGAGCTAGAATATTGAAATTAATTTGATTTTACAACGCAAAAAGCTCTTAAATGCAATCCTACATTTAATCTTAGAAAACCAATGGTATCTTTGATTAGTTATCTAAAATATTCACTGATGTTGAGGAATTTCTATTCGGTGAGATATAAAAATATAGGCTAAATCTAAAAATAGCAACCGTTTCAAAAGGCATAATTATTACATATTATGCCTATAATAAGAGAAATATAATTTTAAAAACTACTGAAATAATTAGATGCCGATCAAATAAAACAATAACAATAATAAGAATAAGAAGTTAAAGATAAAATATTACAAATATATATGAATAAAAATGAATAGGCCTAACTTGCATGCCTAACTCATAATAGCACATTAACCATTTGCCCATGAGTCGCTGCTCTCTTGCTTATGTAATTCTCCTCAACAATACTCCAGCACACAAGATCCGCACACTGGCTGACATTGATAAATGATCCAAGCAGCCCACAGCATTTTTTCTCAGTCCACCTCACACCCTGCAATACAGACAGCAAACTAGTCAAACGAATATATCCTTCAAAAAATACAGCAATATCAACGAGTCTCATAATAAATCCATATACGAACGAATGTTTCTCAATCCACGTTTTGTTTTAGGCTACAAGACCCAGCTTCAAATTCTTTTTTTCCTTTTTGCCGGAGGAGTGACATCATACCAATTTATTTGAAAATATATGAAATTCTCGTTGCTTCCACGGTTATTTTTGTGGCATATGCCCATTGTTCTTTTAAAATAGAGTGGCTTTGGGATTCGCAGTAGCCTATCTCAGTATGTTTCGAAGCCCGGTAGGTCATCCATCATTCCTGCCAGCCTCAATCAATAAGAAACGGTCGTCTTATATCGTTCTATATCGACCAAACTGTAACGTGACCTCGTGTGTGAATACGAATTGTTGTTTGTTAATACGAAAAAATATATATTTACAGAGACATGCAATATTTAATCAATGTCACGAGGTAGCTAATGTGCAAATGTCGCCCAAACAGCAAACCAAAAAAATAAATTTACTTCAAATGTTATCCAACTGAATTAGGTCACAGTATCATATTTAGTATTAACTCAAGCTCTAACTTTTCTTTCTCTCCTCAAAAGTTTTTTTCTTTCACAGGAGAAATGGAATATGTGCTGAAAAAAGACTCTAAGGTCAAGTTTTAAAATGTGTTTTTATTTTGGTCTTTAGTGCAGAAACCCTTTCCTTCTTCCCGTGTGCTATAAAACTATTGTAACTTGATCTAAATGGAAGTCGGTCCAAGATCCACCTTACCAGTATGACGTCAATCCATCAGCTCTTTAGTCCGAATTCAGGACAACACAGAACAATCCAAATCAAAACAGAATAATAACAAATATATGAAATGCATTCAGTGCATGGGTAATAAAAGCAACTGGGCCACATTCAGAATACAAATAAAAAGAGGGCTTGTTTTTTTGTTGGGAGCTGGATGTGGCTGCCATCTGCAGTATCTGAGACAAGCTCCAGGCTGCAGACTCTGAGGCAATCTCTCTCTTTCTCTCTTTCTCTCTGTTCCACAGCACACAGGATTAGTGATAAACTCTCACTCCATAAACTAATGATCACAAAGCGCAAACATGGATAAAACAGTCAAATGAAAAAGCACAAGTCTATACACCACAACAGTTATTAAAACTCTTCATAATCTTTTTTAGATATTCCACAGTGGTTGTTTTCAAATGTTGTGTTCATAAGATGAAGTGTGTGTATTTGTTCGAGTGTGTGTGTGTGTGTGTGTGTGTGTGTGTGTGTGTGTGTGTGTGTGTGTGTGTGTGTGTGTGTGTGTGTGTGTGTGTGTGTGTGTGTGTGTGTGTGTGTGTGTGTGTGTGAGCGAGAGAGAGGGAATGTGTGTTAGTGTGTGTGTGCCGGCTGTGTCAATATATCTCGGGCAAAGACTAAAAAGTTCTTGTCCCTATGGTCCACCATTGTAGAAAAATAAATAAATAATTTAAAAAAGAAAACAAAAAATGTGTCAAAATGTTGTTGAGGTCATTTTAGCTTCCGTTGTTCATACAGAAGTCTTTTTTTGTTTTGGAAGATTGTTGTCTGCAAATGTTGTTGTTTTTGTTGTTGTTTATTAGTAGATCCTCGTCTTCCTCCAGGTGTGGGGTTATTAAAGGTCAATGTGGGCGGCGTTTGTGCAGATGTGGGTGTGGTCCTCTATGCTCCAGTGGGGAGGTGAGATGGGCGTGGTCAGATGACAGGTACAGGTGTGACTGGGGCGGAGTCACACGCTCATTGGAACCAAGCGGGCAGGATTTTCCCTGAGCAAACCATGGAGGCCTGTAACACGAAGAAGGAGCCTGGGTCAGTCTCTTATACAAACATACCCAAACACACTGCAAATACAGAACCAAAATCTTATGAGGTAAAGACAATGCTACACATGACTGAGTCAGACATAGGTCTTACAGCTTGTACATGTATTTGGACATTGCTGGTGCAGTGGCGTAATTCTTAAGGGATCTTTTAATAGACAAATGTTATGGCTCTGACTCCAATATGCATGGAATAAGTGAATTTTACTGCAAAACAACCTCACATGGAACCCTGGGTAAATTTACAGCTGTCACAATCAGCATATGGTCTTGCCACAGATTAAATTAAGGGAGGAGAACAGCCTCCTGTATTACGCCATTACAGTAACCGGTCAATGATTATTCAATGATAAATGATTGGTTGAAATATTCTCAAAATGATATTATTATTCAGCTTGAGTGAATAAGATATCTTTATGTGGACTGTATTCTAAATGTTGGCTCTGCACCCTCGCTGCTATCACCCTCGTGCTCTTTGGACTTGATTAGCAAAATCAGTGAAATGTCGGAAAGGGAAAAGGGGCTGTGTTGGCGGAACTGGCATCCGGGGAAGATTGAGGCGAACACGGGGCTCTCTATTTACATATAAAGAGCTCAATTAATCAAGGTAAGTGTCATTATAGCGTGGCTCATTGAGCAGTGGAGTGTGGGTGTTAAATAAAATCTGGTGAGCTCCAGTGCCTCCGGCAGGCAATACGTCTTGATTTGTGAACTGTCAGCAGGGCCCAGAGAGCTGATAGGGCTGGAGGGGGACCGAGGGAGTCCAGAACCCCACATTCTTAATCAGATTGAGCCCTGGAGAAGGAGAGGAGGATGGAAAGGAAAGAAAAATTGATAAAAGGAATGGAGAGGGATAGAAGAACAATGGAGGAGGGGGTGAGAAGGGGGGCAGATGAGGGAGAGAGGGTGAGCAATGTAGAGAGAGAGAGAGAGAGAGAGAGAGAGAGAGAGAGAGAGAGAGAGAGAGAGAGAGAGAGAGAGATGGTGAGATGGAGAGATGGAGCGGATTAGAGGAACAATGGAGGGGGGCTTGTGGGTGAAAATGTAACAGGGGAGTGAGAATGAGACTGTGCTTACTTCTCCATCTTCTTCTTCAGGCTTGCCTCAGTTGGACAGGGTTTACATGTAGTGCCACTGACCATCCATCCCCATATTCATTCCCATTCCACCCATTGGTCCTGCAGAATGAGTGACAGAGAGGGGAACTAATTACATGGTGCAATCACAGGTTCATATGACAATATACAATAATACCCCATGAATAGACAAACAGAACAGAAACAGATTTTAGAAAGGGACAGATAACAGGGTGAGAATGAAGGTTGCTTATTTACCGCCAGGCCGAATCCCCAGGTGTTGCTGACCGTCGAGGACAAAGCCTCCCATTGGTTGCCCATCAGGGCTGTATGCCGTCCCCTGGCCCACTGTGGATGTAACATTAACAAGACATGGGTCAGTATACTGTATACTACTAGATTATAATTATATTTCTATGGGTCAGTATAGAGATATAATACTAGATCATATTTATATTTATATTGGTCTGTATAGAGATATATAATACTAGACTGTAATTCTATTTCTATTGGTCAGTATAGAGATATAATACTAGATTGTAATTCTATTTCTACGGGTAAGTATATAGTTGTAATACTACATTGTAATTATATTTCTGCAGGTCAGTATAGAGCTACAGTACTAGATTACAATTATATTTCTATTGGTCCGTATGTGTCGAAGCCAAAAGACATAAGAGATAAAGCATAAGAATAAAGGTGGCGTTCAAAACATCCTCATCTACAAAATCATGCAGTAATAGTACAATTAAAAACATGACTGAGAAACAAAGCCATTGTATGTTATTTATTTGAACCAATTGAAATTGTGGTGTACCTGATCTGTTAGACTGGTCAATCATAGGCTGTACTATTCTCCTCCTGGCGTTGATGAACCTGGAGAGGAAGAGAGAAGGGGGAGAGAATTCAAACCAACATGGAATACACAGTACATGAAGCTTCTCCTTGGCTTTAGATGTCCTTTACATTCATCTTCCTGGTCTGCTTAAAGGCCAACTCCACCCCAAAAACTATCCATTTGTCTTTGTCTCATTAGTCCCATCTGTCCATCATATGATGCATCAAGATTTCTGTATTTTGAAAGTTACATATCTTGAAAACTTCATTGTTGACACACAAAACATGTTGGGACTATATCAATAATGGAGGAATGAGACAAATAAAAATGTACCGTTTTAGGGTGGAGTTCTTTAAGATAATCATACACAATCAAAACATTCAGCAATCAAACAGAATATGACAATTTCCTGCGCCAGTTTTACTAGTATTCCAATGTCTCGTGTCTTCAGGGATTAGGTTTATAATCGGTCTTATTCTTATTGACATGATCTGGGGTATTAGGAGACAGCCACATAGCTTACCAGATCTATTGATTTGGGTTTATCCCCTTCAGCCTCAGGCTGTAATAAGGCTAAACGTTTGGCAAATTTCGGTCAGAGACGTACCACTGTATCCAACAGGACCCAACAGGAACCAGCAGGACCGGACAGATAGGTAAGCAAAGCATTCGCCTGCTTTGATAAGTGTATTGAATTAGATCCATTAATAAAACTAATATAATTCTTAACTCCTCGGGATTGGAGGTGCACGTCTATGTAATTAAGTGTGTTGAGAACCCAATATGGATTCTGGGATGGGGGAGGATTAATCGCGAGAAGCCAAAGTCAAATCCTTTATTCCAAACCTGACCCTGTGTAAACTCAAAGTAAAGTGATACCTTTTAGATAACACACCAGAAGTGCAATCTCGAAACCAAATCCCCCCCCCCCCCCTGGATCTGTTCCTCTTTCTTCTGTGACCATTACATTGCACCCTGCCCCCCTTCCCAGAATTGGATAAGCCATCTACAAAGGGGCCAGGTTGCCGGGCCTTAAATATGCTTTAATCCATCATGTCATACATGTAAAATGAGTCTGAGGGAATGTAAGGGGACGAGAGGGGGTTACATCTCCCTGTTAATGTTTCCCAGACAGTGAAGATAGATTGAGTACGTTTAACACTTCCATTTTAGTTCCCTTTCCAAAGAGTTGAACATAGAATGTGCACCCTTCGTCAAAAACATGGCTGTAGCATAGATTTAGATAGAAGCCTATGAGCCAGTCCTGGGAGGAGGTACGAAGGAAAGAAGGAAAGTTATCAAGGAGAGAATGAAACACAAGGGTTAGGTTTAGGGTTAGAGTTAGGATTAGCGTTAGAGTTCAAATAAATCAAATCAAATCAAATTTTATTTGTCACATACACATGGTTAGCAGATGTTAATGCGAGTGTAGCGAAATGCTTGTGCTTCTAGTTCCGACAATGCAGTAATAACCAACAAGTAATCTAACTAACAATTCCTAAACTACTGTCTTATACACAGTGTAAGGGGATAAAGAATATGTACATAAGGATATATGAATGAGTGATGGTACAGAGCAGCATAGGCAAGATACAGTAGATGGTATCGAGTACAGTCTATACATATGAGATGAGTATGTAAACAAAGTGGCATAGTTAAAGTGGCTAGTGATACATGTATTACATAAGGATGCAGTCAATGATATAGAGTACAGTATATACGTAAGCGTTAGCTTTAGGGTTAGCTTATAAGCGTTAGCTTTAGGGTTAGCGTTAGGGTTAGGGTTAGTGTTAGCTTTAGGGTTAGCGTTAGGGTTAGGGTTAGCTTTAGGGTTAGCGTTAGGGTTAGGGTTAGTGCTAGCTTTAGGGTTAGCGTTAGGGTTAGTGTTAGCTTTAGGGTTAGTGCTAGCTTTAGGGTTAGCATTAGGGTTAGTGTTAGCTTTAGGGTTAGCGTTAGGGTTAGGGTTAGTGCTAGCTTTAGGGTTAGCGTTAGGGTTAGTGTTAGCTTTAGGGTTAGCGTTAGGGTTAGGGTTAGTGCTAGCTTTAGGGTTAGCGTTAGGGTTAGTGTTAGCTTTAGGGTTAGCGTTAGGGTTAGGGTGGGGCCTTGGGAGTTAGCTACTCACCAGTTGTTCACTTGCAGGATGGTGAGGCCTGTGTCCTGCGCTAGCTGCTTCTTCTGTTCCTCTGAAGGGTAGGGGTGCTGTGGTACACAGAGGACAGAAAAAACTACATCTTCAGTAAAAAAACAAAAAACACCCAGCTTGCATTCATTTACAAACGATCAAACGATCATGTCTAGACAGAAACACACGTCACATAGGACCAGGGGCTTTCCATTCACAACCTAAGGTAAAGTATAACTCAGGAAATGTAATCAAATGTAATGTAGACTCGCATCTGACCCTTGGCTAATATACACACAAGTCAATCTCCCTAGTTAGCATAAGCACAAGTGAACAACCAAGACTGACCACTGATTGGCCCATGAACACTTTGGGCTCAAAGCGTGTGGCATTGTTTGACATTATTTGACATGATTTGACAAATGATCAAATGCGATACAAAGGAACCCAATGGAGACCTTTATTAGGGCCTGAATAGGGCCTGGCCCCTGTCCCCCTGTCTCCCTGTCCCCTGCCTCTCTGCTGGCGGTGTGACAGTGGGAGGAGGGCGGCAGATTGCAGACAGGGTACAGGGTGGTGGGCGCTGTCAGGGCTGCAGCCACCTCCTGTGGTCGCCGGGTGAGGAATGAGCTCGAAACAACAACAATTTTTAAACAGGTCTTTCAGTCACACACACACACACACACACACACACACACACACACACACACACACACACACACACACACACACACACACACACACACACACACACACACACACACACACACACACACACACACACACACACACACACACACACACACACACACACACACACACACACACACACACACACACACACAAACACAGGAGCACACATAGTCACAGTCACACACAAACAGAAACACTGTCACACACACACACAGACACACATAAACTGCAATGGTGGTGACAAAAGCCATTGTTGCCACAAGAGATCGTCATGGTGACCTCCCAGCTTGGTGTCTGACAGTCTAGTGACGGATGGCTCAGTGCTCCTCCCTCAACCCAGCAGAACGTCTCTATCTTCCTAAATAAAACCCTCTGCTAATGTTTCCAGTCCAATCCACAGTGTTGTCACATTGGGGCCTCTCTCCAATGCCGAACCCTTATCAGCTATGTTACTTTACTCAGGTCACCTGTCATTGAGCTGTGGTTAAACAAGACTTATTCCTCTGAGCTCCAACAGGGCATCACGGTGGAACAAGACTTATTCCTTTGAGCTCCAATAGGGCATCAAGGTTGAACAATAAATTCCTTTAAGTTCCAATAGGGCCTCATGGTGGAACAAGACTTATTCCTTTGAGTTCCAATAGGGCATCAAGGATGAACAATAAATTCCTTTGAGTTCCAATAGGGCCTCATGGTGGAACAAGACTTATTCCTTTGAGTTCCAATAGGGCATCACGGTGGAACAAGACTTATTCCTTTGAGTTCCAATAGGGCATCAAGGTTGAACAATAAATTCCTTTGAGTTCCAATAGGGCCTCATGGTGGAACAAGACTTATTCCTTTGAGTTCCAATAGGGCATCAAGGTTGAACAATAAATTCCTTTGAGTTCCAATAGGGCATCAAGGTTGAACAAGAAATTCCTTTGAGCTCCAATAGGGCCTCATGGTTGAAAAATACTTATTCCTTTGAGTTCCAATAGGGTATCAAGGTTGAACAATAAATTCCTTTGAGTTCCAATAGGGCATCAAGGTTGAACAAGAAATTCCTTTGAGCTCCAATAGGGCCTCATGGTTGAACAAGACTTATTCCTTTGAGTTCCAATAGGGCATCAAGGTTGAACAATAAATTCCTTTGAGTTCCAATAGGGCCTCACGGTGGAACAAGACTTATTCCTTTGAGTTCCAATAGGGCATCACGGTGGAACAAGACTTATTCCTTTGAGTTCCAATAGGGCATCAAGGTTGAACAAGACTTATTCCTTTGAGTTCCAACAGGGCATCAAGGTTGAACAAGAAATTCCTTTGAGCTCCAATAGGGCCTCATGGTTGAACAAGACTTATTCCTTTGAGTTCCAATAGGGCATCAAGGTTGAACAATAAATTCATTTGAGTTCCAATAGGGCATCAAGGTTAAGCAAGAAAGTCCTTTGAGCTCCAATAGGGCCTCATGGTGGAACAAGACTTATTCCTTTGAGTTCCAATAGGACATCAAGGTTGAACAAGAAATTCCTCTGAGCTCCAACAGGGCCTCATGGTTGAACAATACGTATTCCTTTGAGTTCCAATAGGACTTCAAGGTTGAACAAGACTTATTCCTTTGAGTTCCAAAAGGGCATCAAGGTTGAACAAGAAATTCCTTTGAGCTCCAATAGGGCCTCATGGTTGAACAATACGTATTCCTTTGAGCTCCAATAGGGCCTCATGGTTGAACAAGACTTATTCCTTTGGGTTCCAATAGGGCTTCAAGGTTGAACAAGAAATTCCTTTGAGCTCCAACAGGGCATCAAGGTTGATCAAGAGCACTCTTTTATAGCTGTGTTTTTACGAAATGCAATGTATGTTTGTAGAAACTAATTCAATACTTTAGCTTTAAAAAGAGAGCTTCACAAAGATCTGTCTAAGTCAGCATGTAGGTGGAGGTCTAAAACAACAGTTATTGTATGACCAGCTAACAGGCCAATAATGAATCCGGGAATGGATCTAAGTCTTCCATCGCTGCTTTTCTCTGTAGCGTTGTAGAGGAGGATCTTTAGAGTTCCTCCTCAGAACAGGAGCACAACAGCTGAAGGCTAAGACTATCTAGAGAAAGACCCTCGCTCCCCTTCTCAGACCCCAGCCTCAACGGTAAAGTCGGGACAAAACATAATCCGTCTCCTTCACCCTCTGTGGCCCGATGAATGGCTGATTGCCTGGGTGTTGCAATGGGACCATTCAGAGGACATCGACGGGCCAAAGTCCCCCTTACACCGTGTTTACGAGCCACATCCTTCCATGACAAACACTTGTGCCTAACCAGTGAGGCTGAAAAGAGACAGGGAACAGAGAGGGGATGATTCAATTAGCCTTCCTTTCCTTCTTCTTTGTTATCTGTCCAATCTAAAGGTTCTTACTTCCTGTACAGGAGATGTGTGACAGATTTTCACCCAGAAAACAAATAAGGAGCTTTGAAAACATCTACGAGTGGAGAGGAGAAAAGTAGAAAACCAGAGGAGAAGGAGGAGGAGTCAGAGACTGCAGCGCTGTCTATTGGGTCTGGAGATAAAAGGTGAAACTCTCCTCACGGGCGATTGGTTGGAAGTCGTTGGAATGTCAGATAGTCCTTCTGAGCCTGAACAGAGGAGTTGCATTCTGGTAAAGTAGTCTATTCTGTTTTTGTAAAACGAAGTTCAGACGCTCAGTATAGTGGCATTATTCCGAAGTGTTGTATAATGGAGATACTGCAGTTAGACAACATACACTACTTGTCTTTTATACAGCCCACTGTTCCATGAGCCACAATTGCTGTTTTTTTACAAATAAAAAATCACAGGGAAAATCATTTGGCGAAGCACTACAATGTCACAGACCAATGCCCCTGTGTTGTGACATGACTGAGTGTTGGATGCAGTAACTTGTATTACTATTACCCCCAGGAGTACTTGGCCTACCCACATGGGGAATGTGGGAAGATTCAGAAGATGTCTACAAAACATGGGCCTCATGGTTAAATGCATGATAGTCATGACCAGTTGCACAAGAGGGTGTACTTTGGGCAGAGCAAGACGTGTTTGGGGTAACAGTAAGCAAAAAAGGTTGAG
The DNA here is from genome assembly GCF_036934945.1 of Oncorhynchus masou masou. Taxonomy (NCBI): domain Eukaryota; kingdom Metazoa; phylum Chordata; class Actinopteri; order Salmoniformes; family Salmonidae; genus Oncorhynchus; species Oncorhynchus masou. The sequence continues at coordinate 34,851,994 of NC_088227.1, read as the reverse complement.
AACCATCCCAGTAGTAGAGTCTGGTTAGGGCTGGAGCTAGGACCAGGTCGGGCCTGCTGTCTTACCGTGAGGTGCTGGAAGAGCCACGCTCGCATTATATTGGTGGCCACTTTGGGGAAGATACCTCTCTTCTTCTGTCTCTTCTTGTCCAGGTCATCCTCATCTCCTGTACCCGGCGACGCCAGACTGTTGTCAAGGCCATCTCCTAAAACAAGAGAAAAAGTAGCCACAAGGGATATGTTAGGAGATGTCTTTAACTTAGACACATCACCTCCATTCGCCAGAAACACGCACTGAAAGGGTAGCAGAGGTCTAGGGCATAGCAACAGCATAGCAACAGAAAATTCCACATCTTCCACATTTGCACAACCTCATCCACATTCTGCTACAGTTTTGGATAATGTAAAGGGGCATATACTGTAGTGACAGAGCTCCATAAAAAATGATGAGCCTTTAATTCAATCTGAGCAGCATGATTGACATGAAGTAATGTCTGTTAGAGCCAGTCTGTAAATTTCACATGAAGTACTGACTGTTAGAGTCAGGCTGTAAGTTTCACATGAAGTACTGACTGTTAGAGCCAGGCTGTAAGTTTCACATGAAGTACTGACTGTTAGAGCCAGGCTGTAAATTTCACATGAAGTACTGACTGTTAGAGCCAGGCTGTAAATTTCACATGAAGTACTGACTGTTAGAGCCAGTCTGTAAATTTCACATGAAGTACTGACTGTTAGAGTCAGGCTGTAAGTTTCACATGAAGTACTGACTGTTAGAGCCAGGCTGTAAGTTTCACATGAAGTACTGACTGTTAGAGCCAGGCTGTAAATTTCACATGAAGTACTGACTGTTAGAGTCAGGCTGTAAGTTTCACATGAAGTACTGACTGTTAGAGCCAGGCTGTAAATTTCACATGAAGTACTGACTGTTAGAGTCAGGCTGTAAGTTTCACATGAAGTACTGACTGTTAGAGCCAGGCTGTAAGTTTCACATGAAGTACTGACTGTTAGAGCCAGGCTGTAAATTTCACATGAAGTACTGACTGTTAGAGCCAGGCTGTAAATTTCACATGAAGTACTGACTGTTAGAGCCAGTCTGTAAATTTCACATGAAGTACTGACTGTTAGAGTCAGGCTGTAAGTTTCACATGAAGTACTGACTGTTAGAGCCAGACTGTAAGTTTCACATGAAGTACTGACTGTTAGAGCCAGGCTGTAAGTTTCACATGAAGTACTGACTGTTAGAGCCAGTCTGTAAATTTCACATGAAGTACTGACTGTTAGAGTCAGGCTGTAAGTTTCACATGAAGTACTGACTGTTAGAGCCAGGCTGTAAGTTTCACATGAAGTACTGACTGTTAGAGCCAGTCTGTAAATTTCACATGAAGTACTGACTGTTAGAGTCAGGCTGTAAGTTTCACATGAAGTACTGACTGTTAGAGCCAGGCTGTAAGTTTCACATGAAGTACTGACTGTTAGAGCCAGGCTGTAAGTTTCACATGAAGTACTGACTGTTAGAGCCAGGCTGTAAGTTTCACATGAAGTACTGACTGTTAGAGCCAGGCTGTAAATTTCACATGAAGTACTGACTGCTAGAGTCAGGCTGTAAGTTTCACATGAAGTACTGACTGTTAGAGTCAGGCTGTAAGTTTCACATGAAGTACTGACTGTTAGAGTCAGGCTGTAAGTTTCACATGAAGTATTGATTGTTAGAGCCAGGCTGTAAGTTGCACATGAAGTACTGACTGTTAGAGCCAGGCTGTAAGTTTCACATGAAGTACTGACTGTTAGAGCCAGGCTGTAAGTTTCACATGAAGTACTGACTGTTAGAGCCAGGCTGTAAGTTTCACATGAAGTACTGACTGTTAGAGCCAGGCTGTAAGTTTCACATGAAGTACTGACTGTTAGAGCCAGGCTGTAAGTTTCACATGAAGTACTGACTGTTAGAGCCAGGCTGTAAGTTTCACATGAAGTACTGACTGTTAGAGCCAGGCTGTAAGTTTCACATGAAGTACTGACTGTTAGAGCCAGGCTGCAAGTTTCACATGAAGTACTGACTGTTAGAGCCAGGCTGTAAGTTTCACATGAAGTATTGACTGTTAGAGTCAGGCTGTAAGTTTCACATGAAGTACTGACTGTTAGAGCCAGGCTGTAAGTTTCACATGAAGTACTGACTGTTAGAGCCAGGCTGTAAGTTTCACATGAAGTACTGACTGTTAGAGCCAGGCTGTAAGTTTCACATGAAGTACTGACTGTTAGAGCCAGGCTGCAAGTTTCACATGAAGTACTGACTGTTAGAGCCAGGCTGGAAGTTTCACATGAAGTACTGGCTGTTAGACCCAGGTTGCAGGCTTGACATGAAGTAAGAGCCGTGGCCAGACACAATGCGCAGGCAGCATTTTTATTTACCCACTGGGGAGCCAGGCCCAGCCAATCAGAATACATTTTTTCCCCACAAAAGGGCTTTATTGCACACAGAAATACTCCTCAGTTTCATCAGCTGTCCAGGTGGCTGATCTCAGACAAGAGAGGAAGCCGGATGTGGAGGTCCTGGGCTGGCGTGGTTACACATGGTCTGCGGTTGTGAGGCCAGATGGAGGTACTGACAAATTCTCTAAAACGATGTTGGGGACGGCTTATGGTAAAAAAACATTCAATTCTCTGGTAACAGCTCTGGTGGACATTCCAGTAGTCAGCATGCCAATTGCACGCTCCCTCAAAACTTGAGACATATCGCTCAACATTGCTCTCTGCCCATTGTGTCATGTGACAAAACTGCATATTTTAGAGTGGATTTTTATTGTCCGCAGCACAAGGTGCACCAGTGTAATGATCATGCTGTTTAATCAGCGTCTTGATATGCCACACCTGTCAGGTGGATGGATTCTCTTGGCAAAGGAGAAATGCTCACTAAGATGGATATAAACAAATTTATGCACAAAATATGTGAAAAATACAATTATTGTGTGTATGGAAATTTTCTGGGATCTTTTATTTCAGATCATGAAACATGGGACCAACACTTTAAATATTGTGTTTATATTTTTGCCCAGTATAGATATTCCACCATTTGATAAAGACAAATGGTTTAGTTGTAAAAAAAAAGAGGGAAAAATGTCATAATAACAAAAATAACAATTGTGACCTCATAGTTAAGGTATGACATCACAAAACATAACAAACCCCCTCACCTGTGAAGTTGAAAGCAGGGTGCTCCTTTTGTCTATGTGTGCTAAGGGTGTTTGGGTGGTTGGAGGGGGGTGTTATGGGGCTGGGGGCTGGGTTGAGGTCATTCCCCCTCAAGCCCCCCAAGTGTTCAGTGACCTACCCTACCCCTACGCACACACACACACACACACACACACACACACACACACACACACACACACACACACACACACACACACACACACACACACACACACACACACACAGCCACACAACACACACAGCCTCTCTCTCTCCTACTGGCATTATTGTTTCAATGAGAACCTTCTCATGGATCAAAGCTCGAAGGCACCCTTTTAAACTGAGATTTCCGCGGCTTCCGCCCCTGCCCTCGCTCCACATTGCTCTCCATCACAGAACCTTCTGTGCACTCTCTCTCCCTCTCTTTCTCTCTCTCTCTCTCTCTCTCTGTCTCTTTCCTTCTCTCTCTCCGCCATTAATTGTGCATCAGCCGAGATGATTTTCTTTTAACAGTGGTGGTTATTTTTCTTGCCCTCGGGGCAGAGATGCCTTGAAAGCCTGCCTGCAGGGGATGTGAATAATGCATCTGAGAGACTCCTCCCCGGAGGCGGGACTGGAACCCTACTTTTCATAAGATTTGCCCTGGCATGTCTTTTTGTTTTTGGGGATACATCAATCAAAGGGGCTCCTATATATGCACCTATAATCATGCATAAATATTTCAGCTAATGAATATTGACATTAAAAAGGATGACTTGGACTGAGTGGGGTTGGAGGAGGAGTGGTGTGTTGGGTTGGGGATGGGGGCAGGGGCTGTGGTGTTCTGATGGATGGTGTAGTCCAAGTCAAGGACAGGGCAGGTTGTTTGACCACTGTCTCCTTTGCTTATGTGATGCTTTACTTTGTGTGTCCACTATTCCTTACCCCCTCTGTTCATAGATGTTATAACAAGGTTTTATAACAGGTTTCTTTTCTAAGCTTTTGGTCTTATGACTAACAAAAAATGAGGAGGTTTGTTGTGGGAAGAGAGGTCTTGGAGGATGGTGCTGAAGAGATCTGTCGTTTCAGAGAGGACAGTTAATATCCTTTCTCACAGGCTAGGAGAGACATTTTGTTCAGAAATACCTTGAGTGGTGAAATAATCAATAAAAAAACGATACCTATCAATGACTAAACATGTGGGCTGGTGCGGGTGATCGAAATGACAAAAATCCATGTTGGTCATTTTAAATAAGTTATGTATCTGTTTCTGTACCAAATAACTGAAAACAATGGAAGAGAGAATAAGGGAAAGAATGAAAAATAGGAAGTCACCAGCACGGCCTAATTATATCTAAGGAGCGTCAACCCCTCCTGGCCCCCCTCCTCCTCTAAGGAGCGTCAACCCCTCCTGGCCCCCCTCCTCCTCTAAGGAGCGTCAACCCCTCCTGGCCCCCCTCCTCCTCTCCTCCAGCCCTCTCTTTTTTCCTGCTCCAGAGAGGGAAGGCCGCAGGGCAGATCCTCTGCTACGCTAATCGCTTCTGACTGTTCCCTGGCAACTCAGCCAATCTAAGCAGTGTGACAGTGCACTACTCTCAAAATCGTACCCGTGGAACGCTCCTCCCGTGGCCTAGCCCCTCGCCTGCCTGCCTACCCCGCTCCCTTCCTCCCTCCCCCCCGCGTGCCTGCCCCAGTGTCTGCACTCATGACCGGGGGGGGGGGGCAAGGACTGCTGCCGTGGGGAAGGCTGGAGTACTGCCTCGGGCGCTTTAAGGAAAACAGCACCCTAAGATATGAAGAAGAGAGGCATCCTTGGCTGGCTTCCAGCCCCCAACACCCTACTCTAAACCCCTCTCTCTCCCTCTCTCACTCTCCTTCTCTCTCCCTCTATCTTCCTCTCTATGTCTCTCCTTCTCTCTCTCCCTCTCTCTTCCTCTCTGTCTCTCCTCTCTCTCCCTTTCTCTTCCTCTCTCTCATCAACAACATCAGCGACCAGTGCTCCTACAGTTAGGTATAAACTGGGACAACTAGATGAGGCAAGAGAATCCACATGATGACATGGTCATATCAGACAAAGTGCAGGGTTGGCTATTAGCTAACAGAACTGATTGCTGTATTCTGGCCTGCATCAGTGATGGGAACCCAATGCAGCTAGCCTAATGAGCTCACCTGGACCTGATCCATCACCAATGACACTTCTCAGCCCCTCCTGTTATTACCCATGATGCACACTGCTAAATGGGAGATGTTGTCTGGAAGCTTTCCAAGACCCTGGGAATCCTATACTGATGTTGATGAATATATCTAGAATGGTTCCTCCCAGAGGCCTTTATCCTATTGATTTGGAGTGTAAGGGCTGGATTAAGATGAACTCTTCTAGTTCCTGTGCCTCTCTCCCTTGTTATTTGTGAGAGCATCTTGTCACAGATTATATGGGGACATTAGCCTGGAGTGTCATTGGTATGTCACCACCAGCAGTTCTGGATTCCATTTTCGGTGGTATTCGGAGGAGACAAAAAGATGCGCTGACTCTATCCTGTTTCTTCCCGCTCTGCATTCCCCTCTTTGTAAATGCTAGTGTACAGCAGCTTCACAGCAGCTAGTTCCCCTTGGCTTCCTTTCCTTTTTTTATGATGGATATTCCAAGCCCCGCCCCCAAAAAACATTCCTAGGATAGCTCATCCCTTTTAGAACTGTCCCTGTGCCCTATCTATCTGAGAGTCACTCCGGGGGAGCTGGGATCAAAGACATTCCCCTCTGCATATCACACACCTTACAGGAAAACAACCAAAGACTACATAAGCCAATGGGCTAGTGGTTAGCTACATGGCTAACATAGCCACTAAGCCATAACCTGTGGTTGATACTAACCATACCAACCACAATTCTCCCCCATTAGATAAGACTGTAGGTTAACCCTTTAAAGGCTTTTATCATTGGCCCACACAACCATGACTAATGTCCATTAGGACAATAGGAGCTCTCTCATAGTAGATACTTTGAAGAGCATCAGTAATCTAGCCAGGCCTGCACTACTGACATAAAGGCCCCGCTTTGGCCCCCAGGTCCCTTCCGATGTTAAAAGTGTTTGCTTTCCTCATCCCCTTTAATGAGTAAAGGGATGGAAACAAGGGATGAAAACAAGAGATAAAAACAAGGGATGAAAATAATGGATGAAAACATAGCAGTCCCCAGGAGGACTACGAGGAGCAGCAGGTGGGCAGGGAAGCATCAGATCCTGCTACCAGAGGACTGGGACTCCCCTTTGTTCCTCCATACATAAAGTGGCTCTGTCCTTCCCAGCTCCACGGCAGGGGTTATTGTGCTTCCCCAGCCTCTATGCATTCTCTACCCAGGTCAAAAGGGCAGGGAGATGTGGACTTTGGATGTCCCCTCGCTTTTGTTTTTTTAAAATAAACAACTCCAGAGGAACCAAGGAAAAAGCCATTCACACCATCCTCTTCCCCTCTCTTTGCTGACAATACAATTCACATAGTCAGTTTTACTGTGTTAGGGCATACAATTACATTAAACATGACATGGATACTAGGCTAAGTGAAATTCGTTGAACATGTTTTTCAGATAGTTAGGATAACTGAAGAAACTGTGGTAAAATCAGAACGAGGAATAAACTTAATCTTTGTTTCTGACTGTCCTTTCATCCTCTGAATTGCTTCTTGTCTTACAAAACATCCTGCCATTGTTTAGCTCAATGCCCTGCTATTGATGCCTGATGGGCAGAGGGTGGTAAGTTGCTTTAAAATCTATTCTATTTTTACTGTGGCTATAGGAGAGAAAAACAAAAACAAGTCATAAAACCCTTATAGCCTCCAATGAGCTCATCTCAGGCCAAATGAACAGCCGGCACATGGACAGAAAGCCAAGTAGGCTATTATACAGCAATACTGGACACAGTCATGCAAAACCAGTAACTGGCAATAATTACCCCATCATATCAGATTCAACTTTTGAACTTTATCACCTGACCTGGATAAGTGATAAAACTACATAGTCACCATCAAAACCCAACAAACTAGCTGTTGATTCAACAACAACCTCTTATCTCAAATTTATCTGAATGATAAGGATGGAGAAACAATAACTGCTTATCATTATGATTTGCTTATCATTCATCTAAAGCCCACAAGTAGAGAAAAGACCACTGCCTTTGTATGAGGTCAGCACTGAGGTCAACCTTTGATATGATATTGAGTCTAAAGAGAAGCTGTGGTTCTCTTACCGAGTTCGCTGCTGTTGTCCCCACTCTGGGAGATGTGGCCCCCGCTGGAGGGCCCCGGGGTGCCCACGGAGGGCGTGGAGTGGGCGTCATCCAGGTCTCTCCAGGACGCTGGGTTCTGGGGTCCACAGAGAGGGTCATCAACATATCCCCCGTCCCGACCACACAACAGCAGAGGAGGGAGAGAAAGAGAGAGAGGGAGAGAGAGAGAGAGAGAGAGAGAGAGAGAGAGAGAGAGCGAGAGAGAAAGAAAGAAAGAAAGATAAAAAGAGATCACATTAGAGAACAGTGGATACAGTATGCCATAACTGAAAGTCAATGTAACTCCCTAACACACACACAAACATACATACTCAAACACACACAAACCAAGCCAATTTACCACAGCGCACAATTTGACCATGTCGTCAATAAGAAAATAGAATATGTCCAAAAAAATCCATAATCCAATAATCTAACAATCTAAATTACCATTTTCCCTGAGACTGAGATGGTGGCAAAATAAAATAAAATAAAAATAAAACGTTAAAGCTGATATTCATCTACTCTAGCTAATACTGTAGACCTAAAGCAATCAGCACCAGAGCTCCTGCAACACTTCTTTCTTTCTTCTATCCTCCGGTGTCTTGACTGATTCTGAAGCCCAGTGGTCTCCCGAACACCTATTTATTGGGCCATATATGCACAGGGACCAGGGTACTTAGACAGTCTAAAGCTGAGGGCCAAACAGCAGAGCAACCTCTTCAGCCTCTTGGCGTCAGCTGTTCGCCGGATGGTGCTCAGATGAAGAGCTCAGCCAACGACAAGAATAATCACAGCAACAATGGCAGCGCAGTGTGAATGAGGCCTCTCGACGAGCTCGACGAGCAGACCCCTTTTCCATCCCAACACACAGTAATTAGAAAGCTGTTTGTGTGGCGTCCCCATTCAAAGTGCCATGTGTTTCCACGTTTATCAAGCTAATGAAGGGGGTTCTTTACTCACTCACACCCCAGCTGTTAAGATTACATTAATTACAGATACAGTGCGGTCTATCCTTCTTTAAAATGTATCTTCCAAACTGAGATCCATAAAGGCAGAGAAGTTAAGATAATACAAATAGATCATAAATTATGATATCATAACTGATTCCAACTGATCTTCAATCACACATTTTTCAAGCCAGTCATCCCGTAACTCAGATGAGTCTTCTTACTCTGCAAGTTTGTGATATCAACACAAATATTGAGCTGTTCTCTCTTGGATATAGGCTGGGTTGTGGACTCCCTCAGACATTTCCAAAAAAGAGGCAGAGTTGGTGTGTCACAAAGAGAACCAACATACTGTAGTACTCTCCCTCATTGTGAGGTTTAGCTGCCTTCCCTGTAGAAATAGAACTGGCAGAGTGAACAGAGTTCTAAACTCCTGAAGATTTGTCATGAACTTCTCACACGTAAACTAAATCAAATCAAATCAAATCACATTTTATTTGATCACATACACGTGTTTAGCAGATGTTATTACAGGTTTAGCGAAATGCTTGTGTTTCTAGCTCCAACAGTGCAGTAATATCTAAAAAGTGATATCGAACAATTTCACAACAATACACACAATATACACAAATCTAAGTAAAGGAATGGAATTAAAAATATATTTACACTACCGGTCAAACGTTTTAGAACACCTACTCATTCAAGGGTTTTTCTTTATTTTTACTATTTTCTACATTGTAGAATAATAGTGAAGACATCAACACTATGACATAACACATATGGAATCATGTAGTAACCAAAAAAGTGTTAAACAAAGCTCAAAATATTTTATATTTGAGATTCTTCAAATAAACCTACTTAGTATACAGGACAGCAATCTAATATGAGGAATCTCCCCAACACAAAGTTCATGCCATTGCTCCAGTACCGTAGGGTTATTAAGGAACCATGATATCAGAATCGACATGTGGGAGGAGAAAGAGCCCGTGTAGGGGCACCCTATAGACCCATGGATTGACAAAGACCCTCCTCTTTACCGACAATAGTAATCCAATTGGTTTAGCATTCAAGTGTAAAATCAAACACTAGTCCCCAACAGGACACATCCAGCTGTACTCTTCATCATGCAGACTAAATAATCATCACCACCATCATCAACATCATCATCATCATCATCACCACCATCATCAACATCATCCTCATCACCACCATCATCAACATTATCATCCTCATCATCATCACCATCTTCATCATCATCCTCATCACCACCATCCTCATCATCATCATCATCACCACCACCATCATCATCACGATCATTATCATCTTCATCACCATCATCATCCTCATCATCATCACCATCATCATCATCATCATCATCATCATCAACCTATAAAATAGATGATTTGTACAATAGAGCTGAAAAAGGGGAACAATTCCTTCTCTCATTCCTCCTCTTTTTAAGAAGACATGAGAGCTCTACGAAACTTCCCTCAGTACACATCACCCCTAGCACTCTTTTTTGCAGATATGTAGGTGCATTGAATTACTTTTTTGTTGATAGGTTTATTAATACAATAATTGTTTAATAGTAACCAGTAAATTCAATGTTAGACCGTTTATTTTAAAAACATTCGATTAAATTTGTTATATAACAAACTGACTCACAATTATGCTAAATTGCCCATGATCTTGAAATTATAGTTTTGTACATCCTAAACACCATGCTGTTAGCAGCACCCCTTGCAAGAATTAGCACCAGTATGTAATTTTGAAGCCAAGACACTCACGTGATCTGCTAGATTTGTGGAAGATCCCGTCAGGTCATCTAAGTCAGATTTGCAGCCATCTCGATCATCTATGACCAAGTCGATGGGCATTTTGCCTTTCAAACAACTGATGTACCGATGGCAGAAGTTGTCGCAGAGCTCATGCACCTATTCAATGAAAATTCGTGTTAGCAGCACCCTTACAAGATCTCGGTGTCACAGCCATGCGTAGGACTATGTGTGTTAGAGTAAAATATTACACTTCAAGAAGTTAAAGCTATGCTGTTATGAGTGATTGTATAACGTTCGTACAAAACATATATAACAACAAAAAAGCAAAGAGTAAAGCATTAAATACAATAAATAAATAAAACATAATTTACCTTCTCTAATTCTAAAAGATGAAATCGCAATACTTGAATAGCTTGGATCATCTGGAAAAAAACAAACATAAAATTTAGGATTTAGTCATGCTGACATGTTTGCCTCAAATGAATAGTAACTAGGCCTATGTAATAACACCATACATTAATGAATAGTAACTAGGCCTATGTAATAACACCATACATGAATGAATAGTAACTAGGCCTATGTAATAATACCATACATTAATGAATAGTAACTAGGCCAATGTAATAACACCATACATTAATGAATAGTAACTAGGCCAATGTAATAACACCATACATTAATGAATAGTAACTAGGCCTATGTAATAACACCATACATTAATGAATAGTAACTAGGCCTATGTAATAACACCATACATGAATGAATAGTAACTAGGCCAATGTAATAACACCATAAATGAATGAATGCACAGTGTAGGCCTATACAGTAAAGTAGCCATATGTTACAGTATGTTACATGACTTAAAACAATGTATTTTCTTAATCAAATAGATGCTTTAGCAGAGCAATGGTTCCTAGACAGTCCCTGGTTTTGGGATGCCCAAGGCAAGGACCTCCGCGACTACCCGCTGCAGAGGAGCAAAATAGGCCTTTGACCACGACTCGTCTGCGTTTCCTGTTGCTCCTTCAATGGAACGTTCTGAATTTTCGTGTTGTATTTAAACAAAGTGAAACAAAACACTATGACACGATTTATCCAGCTGCGCTATTGATGCGTAAAAAGTGGACATGCAAGTTAACTGGCTTACCAAATTGTCCACCTCTTGATTCGATGAAAATAACGGTTTTTCTGCCCGTATCTACAGAGAAAGCATCATATTAGTCTATTGTCTGCATACCGCAATCAATCAGATAGTCCATCAATCTATCAATCAAACAGGCAAGCAATCAAACAATCCATCCATCTGTCCATCAATTATCAAACATAAAAAAAGGAAAATATGATTAACGTTTAAAAGCACAGATAATGTCTAAAGCAGGCTATACAACCCCCTATTCCTATCGTTATCTATAGTTTAGGTCATAAAAAAGGGCTTATCATAAACCACAAGTACCTGTTTTGCAAAGACAGCGATGTCTTCGTTGAAGGAGTCTGAGGAGCAGACATCGCCACCCGCTACTCCAGGCTCCCTGGGCGTGCAGGTCGCCAACTCACACTTCTCAAACACCAAGGCGAGCAGAGGGAACAACGGGTGACTGCAACATGATGCAGGCAAAACATCAACGTCAATTAAATCAGGAATGTTAAATACACGTTTTGTTTAAGTGGATTGTATTTTATTTAAGGTTTCATAATCCGTGTCTTGTATTTGTTTTTAGCCTAGCATAGCTGATAAATGTGAAGTGTCTCCACTCAGGATAACGGCCACAATCTGACCCGTAAAACACATTATTTGTGGCATTGACATAAACTCGATTTATGCACGTAGCCTCTGTCAAATTAGGATTTGGTTCTAATTTCTCGAAATGTCGATAAATACCCTATTCACTTCTAAATGTTATGAGTATAGGTCTAACAAGAATAAGAAAACCTAGCAGACACTAATGTGGAATATTTCTGATGCGCACCCATAGATTTGATCTTTGTCTCTTTTTAATGCGTCGTTCACCACGCTGCCCATGCTGGGCATGATGTTGTGGGGTGCGTGGGATCCATAGTGCTGGGTTGGATGTGCAGTCGGACCATGGTTCAAGTGGTGGACTTGCGGAAGCGGCCGGGGAGCATGCGGGTCTCCATACATGGACGCCGGGAGTCCAACTCCGTCCATCCCAACACCATAGTGGGACAGCTCATCGTACTGGATGGAGAAAGACAGAGTTACATGTGAGAAACTCGTGGACTGTCAGCTGGTATGCTTCTATCACGGATTTATCGTAGGCTACAGACATCCCCCCAAACACAAGCCTTTACTCATGAGAATGACAGTGAACATTAATGTAATCAAATTTCCCATGGATGGAAAACAGAACAACTAGTCTAATGCAGGCTGCAGACTGCGGAGAAAAACTCCATTTGTAGGCTGCTTGTATGTGGAGCATTGAGATGTTCTCGGCCTGTCCAGATTATTTATGGGTAAATTAGGTTCGATCAACATGAGGCAGAAGTTTAAAGTCAACTAAGAAATGATACATTGCAACTGCACTAAAGCCTACCCTTTGCGCCATCGACATGCGCCTGTCTTGAAGATAAAAAGGTAAGACACAGGGAATGTGTCAGTCCGCAGAGAAGGTGGTGTATCAAGTTGATGCCTTTTACATCCAATTGAGAATTGTAATCCGCAGTGGCAATAAAGAAGAATCCTGCAGCAAGGTGAAGATGTGTATTTTTCAACAAGAAAAAAAATATTGCAATAGCCTAAATGGAAAAATCACCATAACGGGTAAGACCAAGTAGAACCTTCGGTTCATAAAAGTTTTTAAGCGCATCAACAACTCGCATGTATCGGTCCTGCTGTCAATCACTGAGACCGGTTGTCAAGGTAATCTAAATACGGTGTACAGAGATTATTAGTTCCAGAAGGCAATCTATTCCTCCAACGCACAGCTTTTGAATTAAATCTAATAACAAAGACTATATCCTCGTGGCCATTTCCTCCGGCTCTGAAACGTGAGGGTGTCAGCGAATGTTAGCAGGTTGGCTGTGAGCGCGCTTATAGGATAGACTGGCTCCACTGATCAGTGTGAGAAGGTGATGACGGAACCCGGAAAGAGGGAGGGTGCAACCAGTCCCATACGGTTAAATAAAGGGGGATTGGAGCAATGCCTGTGACACGCCAGCGAATGTTGTTTGCATTGGATAAGGCAGAGGGTGACGCAAAAATAACAGTCACCAAGAAAGGCATTTGGTAGATGGCAATTCAACACTTTAACTATTCCCCTTGAACGTTACCGTCAAGAAAACTGCATGTATTTGTTTTTAAATGGCCTAACTTGCCCAATTGTCTGATGCTTTTAACGCAAGGTGCCTGGCGCAAGAGCGTTGAGATGGGAAAAGTGCAGTCTTGAGAAGAGATGAGAATGATATCCCTAAGGGTTTGGACTATGGTAAAATGACAATTATTTTCCCCTTTCTGTGGTAATGATCCAGGTAAAATCATGGGCGTACATCATGCATAACATAGGCTATAGATAGGCACAAAACAGGAGTTGAATTTCTGCGCGAATAGCCCTCACTAAGCAGCCGTGACATTGGTCACTCAGTCATATTTTTAATATGGCAAACATTTAGCCTATATTTAAAATATTTTGGGCACATAGTTTGTTCTATATGACAGATCTGGGTGCCTTGAAGTAGGCCTGCTGGTCGAGCGCATGGTTTGTATAACGATGCAGTTAACATAGTTTACAAGAACAGACAATGTATAGAGTAGTCAGCGTATTGTGTCTGAGAATGTGGGAATGCTGTAGGCGTGTTGGCTCGAATTATCCCAGTCTCTCGGCGTTCCCTTCCTTGAAATGGACACCATATACTGTTAGAAAAAAATGGTAATTTGGGCTCTATATACATAACATTTAGGGCTTCCGTGTGAAGCCAGCGAAATAACACATTTTGGTGATATAGAACATTAAAAAAATTAAAGAGGGTAGCAAAAACATGTGCATTAAGGAATGTATGTGGTTTACAGAGAGATACAGGACAGATACAGAAAGATTGCCTTATCATTTTGTTGTGACAAATGTTTGAAATACATTGTGAAACATCCTGATTTGAAGGTGAGGTTTAGTCTAAGTAAAAAAAATATTTGGACATGGGCAGTTACGAAATGCATTTAAACATAATTATAAACTATTATTTACATACTAGGAAGATAGTTCATTTTATATGGCTAATAATAGGCATATCTCATAATACTTTTTTAAACTTGACTGCAGGGAGGAAATAATGAACGTTTCTGAAGAACAGGAAATGTAATGATAATAGATGTTGATATTAGAAATAGGTTTAAAATGACTGGAAATGAAATGTGTATTTTGTATTCGTCAATCATTTACGTTAGAATAAAACAATGCATGCAAACACAGTATATACAAACCCAAATAACAAAATGTAAATATTCGCTTTATTATTAGATTGCAATAAAGAAAATACATATACTTTTTATTCCAATGAAATTAAAGAGATTACATGTACATAATTTCCATTGGAGTAAAACAAACTCGACATAATGACATAATATAGCCTAACGCATTTTGTTCCTCCCCTGAAGCGTATGGAGACAGGAATATGTTCGATTCCAATGTTTAAAACAACAGCAGCTGGGAAATGACCACATTTCTTGGAATGTTTGTTGAAAACGGTTTATAAGTGGAATACAAAAATAAAACGTCGGATCTTGGTTCGGGTCAGCAAGAACATTACCTCACTTCACTGACATATGATAACAGGCCCTGAACTTTAAAAATGTCAGCCTGAGTGCTCATAGCTGCCTGAAGATCTGTAGGTTAGTCCTATGGCTACCAACTCAAGGCCTAGTATGACAGACCTGACTCTTCTGTAGGCTGCTCCAATTTCTCTGTGACGTTAGAGAATAATAGGAGTGACATCACTGATAAGCCTGCCCTAACTTCTGAAGATGACACCCTATGAAACCAATTGGATCTGAAATGGTTATGAATTTACTGAATTCCATTGCAATTTAGCGGCTTGAGGAAATTAGCCTCCCGACCTTTGAGGTTTGAACAATATTTTTTTTTTAAATTGAAAAAAAACAACGTTTATATAGGTCTATAACAACATGTTATGTGTAATTAATATTATCCATAAACTTATTGAAAAAATACAGACTACCAAGCAAAGCATTCTCTTTATAGAATTAATCATGTACAATGTTACCTTAACTTTGATTGAAATTTACAAGCTACTTTGAGATAAGCTCATATGAATTGAAATAAAATGAAAAATAAACGACTCACTTTTATCTTCATTATTACAAACACTGTGAGGAGGAACAATAAATACTCTTAATCAGGTGGTAATTTCTTTTCGCCCAAATATGCATTTTTTTTCCTGTGTAAAAAAAATCGTACACACGGACCTTTGATATTCTATGCTGGTGAATTACCATTTGAATTATAAATAGCCTAACTATACAGAAATAAGCAAAACATTCACCATGCCTGGGGCTAAATTCTCCCATCACACATTATTTCCTACTACTCTCCTCCATTTCCTCTTCTCCCCGTTTCTCCTCCTTTGTGTTCACCTCCCCACCTCCCCTCCCACTCTCTCGCCAGCCAGTGATCTGAACACAGGCTGATTCAGGGTGTCATGCCTGTCTTAAATGTAATACATTACCATCTTCCCCACATCTGAGCATCCTCCAACCTTCCACCATGCAGAAACTGGGACCATGACCCACCACCATCCCTGAACCCCTCCCCGGCGCATCCCCCCATCTTCCCCCCTTCCACCCCCCACCCCCAGCCCTGGTCTGCCTGCCTCTGTCACACGTTATCCTGTGCCCCAGTGAGAATCATTAGCAATGTCAGGACTGGACAGGGAAAGGAGGCCAGCAGAGACTGGGGTGGGGTGTGTGTGTGTATGTGTGCAGGCGTGTGTTTTTGCTGACATGCATGTGTCTGTGTGTATGTGTGTGAGGCAGGGTAGTGGATTGGTAAGCAACGGTCTGTGTAGGGAGATAGTGAGAGATGGAGAGAGGGTTGGTGATGAATGGTAAACAGTATGCATGTGACAGGTCTCAGAGTTTGGCTGAGAGGAGCTGTTAGTGGTGCTGTGGAACTGTTTGTGGAGCTGTTTGTGGAGCTGTGTGTGGAGCTGTGTGTGGAGCTGTTTGTGGAGCTGTTTGTGGAGCTGTGTGTGGAGCTGTGTGTGGAGCTGTGTGTGGAGCTGTTTGTGGAGCTGTTTGTGGAGCTGTGAGTGGAGCTGTGGAGCTGTGTGTGGAGCTGTGTGTGGAGCTGTGAGTGGAGCTGTGGAGCTGTGTGTGGAGCTGTAGAAGTGTGTGTGGAACTGTGGAACTATTTGTGGAGCTGTGGAGCTGTTTGTGGAGCTGTGGAAGTGTTTGTGGAGCTGTGTGTGGTGCTGTTTGTGGAGCTGTTTGTGGAGCTGTTTGTGGAGCTGTGTGTGGAGCTGTGGAGCTGCGTGTGGAACTGTTTGTGGAGCTGTGTGTGGAGCTGTGGAACTGTGTGTGGAGCTGTGTGTGGAGCTTTGTGTGGAGCTGTGGAACTGTTTGTGAAGCTGTTTGTGGAGCTGTATGTGGAACTGTGTGTGGAGCTGTGGAAGTGTTTGTGGAGCTGTGTGTGGAGCTGTGTGTGGAGCTGTTTGTGGAGCTGTTTGTGGAGCTGTGTGTGGAGCTGTGTGTGGAGCTATGTGTGGAGCTGTGTGTGGAGCTGTTTGTGGAGCTGTTTGTGGAGCTGTGTGTGGAGCTGTGAGTGGAGCTGTGGAACTTTGTGTGGAGCTGTGGAAGTGTGTGTGGAACTGTTTGTGGAGCTGTGTGTGGAACTGTGGAACTGTCTGTGGAGCTGTGGAACTGTTTGTGGAGCTGTGGAAGTGTTTGTGGAGCTGTGTGTGGAGCTGTGTGTGGAGCTGTTTGTAGAGCTGTGTGTGGTGCTGTGGAACTGTGTGTGGAGCTGTGTTTGGAACTGTTTGTGGAGCTGTGTGTGGAGATGTGGGTGGAGCTGTGGAACTGTGTGTGGAGCTGTGGAACTGTTTGTGAAGCTGTGTGTTGAGCTGTTTGTGGAGCTGTGTGTGGATCTGTGTGTGGAGCTGTTTGTGGAGCTGTGGAACTGTTTGTGGAGCTGTGTGTGGAGCTGTGTGTGGAGCTGTGTGTGGAGCTGTTTGTGGAGCTGTGTGTGGTGCTGTGGAACTGTGTGTGGAACTGTGTGTGGAACTGTTTGTGGAGCTGTGTGTGGAGATGTGGTTGGAGCTGTGGAACTGTTTGTGAAGCTGTGTGTTGAGCTGTTTGTTGAGCTGTGTGTGGAGCTGTGTGTGGAGCTGTTTGTGGAGCTGTTTGTGGAGCTGTGGAACTGTTTGTTGAGCTGTGTGTGGAGCTGTGTGTGGAGCTGTTTGTGGAGCTGTTTGTGGAGCTGTGGAACTGTTTGTGGGGCTGTGTGTGGAGCTGTTAGTGGAGCTGTGTGTGGAGCTGTTTGTGGAGCTGTGGAACTGTTTGTGGAGCTGTTTGTGGAGCTGTGTGTGGAGCTGTTTGTGGAGCTGTGGAACTGTTTGTGGAGCTGTGTGTGAAGCTGTTTGTGGAGCTGTGGAACTGTTTGTGGAGCTGTGTGTGAAGCTGTGTGTGGAGCTGTTTGTGGAGCTGTGGAACTGTTTGTGGAGCTGTGTGTGAAGCTGTGTGTGGAGCTGTGGAACTGTTTGTGGGGCTGTGTGTGAAGCTGTTAGTGGAGCTGTGTGTGGAGCTGTGTGTGGAGCTGTGAAATTGTTTGTGGAGCTGTGTGTGGAGCTGTGTGTGGAGCTGTGGAGCTGTATTTGGAAATGTGGAACTGTGGAACTGTGTGTGGAACTGTGGAGCTGTGTGTGGAGCTGTGGAGCTGTGTGTGGAGCTGTGGTACTGTGTGTGGAGCTGTGTGTGGAGCTTTGGAGCTGTGTGTGGAGCCGTGGAGCTGTGTGTGGAACTGTGGAGCTGTGTGTGGAGCTGTGTGTGAAGCTGTGGAACTGTGTGTGGAGCTGTGTGTGGAACTGTGAAGCTGTGGAACTGTTTGTGGAGCTGTGTGTGTAACTGTGGAGCTGTGTGTTGAGCTGTGTGTGAAGCTGTGGAGCTGTGTGTGGAGCTGTGTGAGGAGCTGTGGAGCTGTGTGTGGAACTGCGTGTGGAGCTGTGTTTGGAGCTGTGTGTGGAATTGTGGAGCTGTGTTTGGAGCTGTGTGTGGAGCTGTGGAGCTGTGTGTGGATCTGCATGTGGAGCTGTGTGTGGAGCTGTGTGTGGAACTGTGGAGCTGTGTTTGGAGCTGTGTGTGAATCTGTGGAACTTTGTGTGGAGCTGTGTGTGGAGCTGTGTGTGGAACTGTGGAGCTGTGTGTGGACCACAAACGGACAAGCAGTGTGGTACCCAGGAGCAGCGGGTTCAAGACTGCTGGACTTGGGAGGAGATCTTTAATGGCAAGGGACTCTGGGTACAGCCGGGAGAATATCGCCGCCCCAAGGCAGAGCTAGAGGCAGAAAAAGCCGAGAGGCGGTGGTATGAGGAGGCAGCATGGCAGCGCGGCTGGGACGAGAGGCAGCCCCAAAAATTTATTGGGGGGGGTCACACGGGGAATGTGGCTAAGTCAGGTAGGAGACCTGAGCCAACTCCCCGTGCTTACCGTGGAGAGAGGTGGACCGTGTTATGCCGTGAGGTGAACGGTGTCCCTGGTGCGCAGGCATAGCCCGGTGCGGTACATAGCAGCGCCTCGTAACGGCCGGGCTAGAATGGGCATCGAGCCAGGTGCCATGAAGCCGGCTCAGCGCATCTGGTCTCCAGTCTCCTCGGGCCGGGGTACATGGCAGCAGCCCTGCGCATGGTGTCCCCGGTTCGCCAGCACAGCCCAGTGCGGTCAATTCCACCTTGCCGCACTGGCCTGGCTATGGGGAGCATCCAGACAGGTAGGGTTGGGCAGGCTCGGTGCTCGAGACCTCCAGCGCGCCTCCACAGTCCGGTCTATCCGGTGCCTCTTCCACACACCAGGCCTCCGGTGGCAGCCCCCCGCACCAGGCTGTCTCTCCGTCTCCTCCCTACAGGTGCTCCCGCCTGTCCAGCACTGCCAGAGTCTCCCTCCCGTCCAGAGCTGCCAGAGTCTCCCGCCTGTCCAGAGCTGCCAGAGTATCCCGCCTGTCCTGAGCTGCCAGAGTTACCCGTCTGTCTTGAGCTGCCAGAGTCGCCCGTCTGTCCTGAGCTGCCAGAGTCGGCCGTTTGTCCTGAGCTGCCAGGGTCGCCCGTCTGTCCTGAGCTGCCAGAGCCGCCGGTCAGTCAGGAGCTGCCAGAGCCGCCGGTCAGTCAGGAGCTGCCAGAGCCGCCGGTCAGTCAGGAGCTGCCAGAGCCGCCGGTCAGTCAGGAGCTGCCAGAGCCGCTGGTCAGTCAGGAGCTGCCAGAGCCGCCGGTCAGTCAGGAGCTGCCAGAGCCGCCGGTCAGTCAGGAGCTGCCAGAGCTGCCGGTCAGTCAGGAGCTGCCAGAGCCGCCGGTCAGTCAGGAGCTGCCAGAGCCGCCGGTCAGTCAGGAGCTGCCAGAGCCGCCGGTCAGTCAGGAGCTGCCAGACCTGCCGGTCAGTCAGGAGCTGCCAGAGCCGCCGGTCAGTCAGGAGCTGCCAGAGCCGCTGGTCAGTCAGGAGCTGCCAGAGCAGTTCGTTACTCCGGTGCTGCCGGAATCGCCCTTCACTCCGAAGCTGCCGGAGTCTTCCGTCCATTCGGGACCCGTTGCTAGGGTCCCCAGTCCGAGGTCGGCTGCGAGTATCACCATTCTTAAGAGGTCACGGAGGCGGGTTGAGAGGCGGACAAAGACTATGGTGGAGTGGGGTCCATGTCCCATGCCAGAGCCGATACCGCGGACAGACGCCCACCCAGACCCTCCGCTGTAGGTTCAGGTTTTGCGGCCGGAGTTCGCACCTTTGGGGGGAGGGTTCAGACCTTAGTTCCTTTGTTTTGTCTTTGTTTTAGTATAGTCAGGGCGTCAGTTGGGGTGGGCAGTCAATGTTCTTTTTTCTGTAATTTGGGATTTCTGTGTTTGGCCTGGTATGGTTGTCAATCAGAGGCAGCTGTCAATCGTTGTCCCTGATTGAGAACCATACTTAGGTAGCCTGGTTTCACCTTTGAGTTGTGGGTGATTCTTTTCTGTTCTATGTATGGCTGCATCGTTCAGGACTGTTCGTTTTTGTCGTTTTATTGTTTTTGTTCAAGTGTTCAGTATTCGCATTAAATACAATATGGACACGTACCATGCTGCGCATTGGGCTGACCTTTCTTACTCCTCGTTAGAGGAGGACGAAGACGAGCGTTACAGTAATCATGTATGGAGACTGGAAAGAATAAAAACACATTGTTTGTTTTGGGTTTCTTTAATATGAATTTATATGCATTGATACACAAAAATTAGTAGCCTAAACTTACAACAGATTTTTGGTACATTTAATAATATGCTATCAAAGGCGAAGAGTTGCTTATAAATCCCCAAACAGATTGTGAGCAGTCAGCATTGGTTCTCCTATAATGCAACCCACCAATAAATCCAGCAATCTAAGGGGTTAACACATCATCAGATTATCAATGAGCACTCTGTGGGACTGAAAATATAACCTATTGCTTTGCTTCAGTCTGTAACAACACATCATTCCACGCAGAGCACATCTTTTACAGTGTCTGCATGTGTATAAGAGACACTTAGGTGAGTGAAGAGAGTTCTCACTAACCAGAAATCCAGACCATACCTATTGTACAGTGCCTTGTAAAATTATTTTTATTCATTTTTTATTTATTTCACCTTTATTTTACCAGGTAGGCCAGTTGAGAACAAGTTCTCATTTACAACTGCGACCTGGCTGTCACGCGGGACTAGGTGTGTGAGGTAAGAATCAGGCGGAGAGAGCAGAGAGTTCCAAGGGAGAAGTGCACTTTAATGTGGCACCAAAATACAATGCCCAAACACAAGGCGCGAAAATTACGGACCAAGCCAAAACACAGGGTACCCAGTCCGGAGCACGAACACACCCAACAACACAACACGTAACACTAGAACAATCCCGCACAAAACAAGGGTGGGTTTACTAGCCTTAAATAAGGACGCCCATCAGGAAAACATAATGGGACACTAATAAGACAAAACAAACAGAAAAGGGAAAAGGGATCGTGGCGGCTAGCACCGCCCGAACAGGCAGGGGAGCCAACTTCGGCGGAAGTCGTGACACTGGCCAAGATAAAACAAAGCAGTGCGACAAAAACAACACAGAGTTACACATGGGATAAACAATTGTACAGTCAATAACACAACATGAAAATCTGTCTACAGTTTGTGCAAATGAAGTAAGGAGGTAAGGCAATAAATAGGCCCAAAGTGGCAAAGTAAATGACAATTTAGCAATTTACACAGGAGGATATGTACAGATGAGGATGCGCAAGTAGAAATTCTGGTGTGCAAAAGAGCAGAAAAACAAAAACACATATGGCTTTGAGGTAGGTAGGTAGTTGGTTGATGGATGGGCTATTTACAGATGGGATGTGCACAGCTGCAGCAATCGGTAAGCTGCTCTGACAACTGACACTTAAAGTTAGTGAGGGAGATATAAGTCTCCAACTTCAGTGATTTTTGCAAGTCGTCCAGTCATTGGCAGCAGAGAACTGGAAGGAAAGTCGGCTAAAGGAGGTGTTGGGTTTGGGGATGACCAGTGAAATATACCTGCTGGAGCACATGCTATGGGTGGGTGTTGACCAGCGAGTTGAGATAAGGTGGAGCTTTACCTAGCCACAACTTATAGATGACCTGGAGCCAGTGGGTTTGGTGATGAATATGTAGCGAGGGCCAGCCAACGAGAGCATACAGGTTGCAGTGGTGGGTAGTATATGGGACTTTGGTGTCAAAATGGATGGCACTGTGAAAGACTGCATCCAATTTGCTGAGTAGAGTGTTGGAGGCTATTTTGTAAATGACATCGCCAAAGTCAAGTATCTGTAGGATAGTCAGTTTTACGAGGGTTTGGATTGGAGATGCTTAATGTGAGTCTGGAAGGAGAGTTTACAGTCTAGCCAGACACCTAGGTATTTATAGTTGTCGACATATTCTAAGTTGGAACCGTCCAGAGTAGTGATGCTAGTCAGGCGGGCGGGCGCGAGCAGAGATTGTTTGAAAAGCATGCATTTAGTTTTACTAGCATTTAAGAGCATTTGGAGGCCACAGAAGGAGTGTTGTATGGCGTTGAAACTCATTTGGAGGTTTGTTAACACAGTGTCCAAAGAAGGGCCAGATGTATACAGAATAGTGTCATCTGCGTAGAGGTGGATCAAAGAATCACCCGCAGCAAGAGCGAAATCATTGATATATACAGAGAAATTTAATTGAATTGAACCCTGTGGAACCCCCATAGAGACTGCCAGAGGTCCGGACAAAAGGCCCCTCCGATTTGACACACTGAACTCTAAATGAGAAGTGGTCAATGAACCAGGCAAGGTATTCATTAGAGAAACCAAGGCTGTTGAGACTGCCGATAAGAATACAGTTATTGAGAGTCTAAAGCCATGGTCAGGTTGATGAAGATGGACGAACAGTACTGTCTTGAATCAATGGCAGTTATGATATCTTTTAGGACCTTGAGAGTGGCTGAGGTGCACCCGAGAATACACCTCCACCTCCACCACTAGAGGAGATGGGAGACTCCACCTCCACCACTAGATGGGAGACTCCACCTCCACTTCTAGAGGAGATGGGAGACTCCACATCCAACTCTAGAGGAGATGGGAGACTACACCTACACCTCCACATCTAGAGGAGATGGGAGACTCCACCTCCACCTCCAGAGGAGATTAGAAACTACACCTCCACCACGAGAGGAGATGGAAGACTCCACCTCTACCTCCACCTCCACCTCTAGAGGAGATGAGAGACTACACCTCCATCTCTAGAGGAGATGGGTGACTAGAACTCCAGCTCCACCGCTAGAGGATATGGGAGATTCCACCTCCACCACTAGAGGAGATGGGAGACTCCACCTCCACCTCCACAGGAGATGGGTGACTCCACCTCCAGCTCTAGAGGAGATGAGAGACTCCACCTCCACCACTAGAGGAGATATGAGACTCCACCTCCACCTCTAGACGAGATGGGAGACTCCACGTCAACCAGTAGAGGAGATTGGAGCCTCCACCTCCACCTCTAGTGGAGATGGGAGACTACACCTCCACCTCTAGAAGAGATTAGAGACTCCAACTCCACCACTAGAGGAGATATGAGAATCCACCTCCACCTCTAGAGGAGATGGGAGCCTCCACCTCCACCTCTAGAGGAGATGGGAGACTACACCTCCACCTCTAGAAGAGATTAGAGACTCCACCTCCACCACTAGAGGAGATGGGAGACTACACCTCCACCTCTAGAAGAAATTAGAGACTCCACCTCCACCACTAGAGGAGATGGGAGACTCCACGTCCACCTCTAGAGGAGATGGGTGACTCCACCTCCACCTCTAGAGGAGATGGGTAACTCCACCTCCACCTCCAGAGGAGATTAGAGACTCCACCTCCAACACTAGAGGACATGGTTGACTACACCTCTTCCTCCACTTCTATAGGAGATGGGAGACTCCACCTCCACCTCAAGGGGAGATGAGCGACTCCACCTCCACCTCTATAGAAGATGAAAGACTCCACCTCCACCTCTAGATGTCATGATAGACTCAACCTCCACCTCTAGAGGAGATGGGAGACTGCACCTCCACCTCTAAAGGAGTCTAGAGACTCCACCTCAGCCTCCACCTCTAGAGGAGATGGGAGACTCCACGTCAACCAGTAGAGGAGATGGGAGCCTCCACCTCCACTTCTACAGGAGATAAGAGACTCCACCTCCACCTCTAGAGAAGGTGAGTGACTCCACCTCCACTTCTACTGCTAGAGGAGATGAGAGACTTCACGTCCACCTCTAGAGGAGATGGGTGACTCCACCTCCACTTCTAGGGGAAATGGGAGACACCACCTCCACCTCCACCGGAGGTGGGTGACTCCACCTCCAGCTCTAGTGGAGATGAGAGACTCCACCACAAGAGGAGATATGAGACTCCACCTCCACCTCTAGAGGAGATGGGAGATTCCACGTCAACCAGTAGAGGAGATTGGAGACTCCACCTCCACCTCTAGTGGAGATGGGAGACTACACCTCCACCTCTAGAAGAGATTAGAGACTCCACCTCCACCACTAGAGGAGATATGAGACTTCACCTCCACCTCTAGAGGAGATGGGAGACTCAACGTCAACCAGTAGAGGAGATGGGAGCCTCCACCTCCACCTCTAGAGGAGATGGGAGACTACACCTCCACCTCTAGAAGAGATTAGAGACTCCACCTCCACCACTGGAGGAGATGGGAGACTCCACGTCCACCTCTAGAGGAGATGGATGACTCCACCTCCACCTCTAGAGGAGATGGGTAACTCCACCTCCACCTCCAGAGGAGATTAGAGACTCCACCTCCAACACTAGAGGACATGGTTGACTACACCTCTTCCTCCACTTCTATAGGAGATGGGAGACTCCACCTCCACCTCAAGGGGAGATTAAAGACTCCACCTCCACCTCTAGATGTCATGATAGACTCAACCTCCACCTCTAGAGGAGATGGGAGACTGCACCTCCACCTCTAAAGGAGTCTAGAGACTCCACCTCAGCCTCCACCTCTAGAGGAGATGGGAGACTGCACCTCACCTCCACCGCTAGAAGACATGGGAGAATCCACTTCCACCTGCACCTCTAGAGGAGATGGGAGACTCCACCTCCACCTCCAACGCTAAAGGAGATTGGAGACTCCATCCCACCGTTAGAAGAGATGGGAGACTCCACCTCCACCCCTAGAGTAGATGGGAGACTCCACCTCTCACAGAGATTATAGACTCCACCTCCACCGCTAGAGGAGATGGGAGACTCCACCTCCACCTCTAAAGGAGATGAGAGACTCCACCTCCACCTCTAGTGCAGATGAGAGACTCTACCTCCACCACTAGAGGAGATGGGAGACTCCACCTCCACCGCTAGAGGAGATGGGAGACTCCACCTCCACCTCTAAAGGAGATGAGAGACTCCACCTCCACCTCTAGTGTAGATGAGAGACTCTACCTCCACCGCTAGAGGAGACGGGAGACTCCACCTCTACCTCTAGAGGAGATGAGAGACACCACCTCCTCCTCTAGTGGAGATGGGAGACTCCACCTCTAGAGGAGATGAGAGACTCCACCTCCACCTTTAGAGGAGATGGGAGACTACACCTCCACCTCAACCGCTAGAGGAGATGGGAGACTCCACCTCTAGAGGAGTTGGGAGAGTCCACCTCCACCTCTAGAGGAGATGGGAGACTACATCTCTGTCTCCAAGCTAGTTGTGATGGGAGACTCCACCTCCACCCCTAGAGGAGATGGGAGACTGCACCTCCACCGCTAGAGGTGTTGGGAGACTCTACCTCCACGACTAGAGGAGTTTACAGACTCTACCTCCACCTCAACCGCTAGAGGAGAGGGAGGGAGAGAGCGAGAGAGAGAGGGAGCTTGAGTGTGAGAGACTGAGAGAGAGAGAGAGAGAGATAGAGAGAGAGAGAGAGAGAGAAAAGGAAGGACAGAAAGGGTTGAGAGAGAGTGAGTGTGTGTTAGAGAGAGAGAGTGTGTGTTAGAGATAGAGAGATAGTGTGTGAGAGAGAGAGAGTGTGAGAGAGAGAGAGAGAGAGACAGAGGGAGGGACATAAAGGGTTGAGGGAGAGAGAGAGACAGAGAGAGAATGAGAGAGAGAGAGAGAGACAGACAGACAGACAGACAGACAGACAGACAGACAGACAGACAGGGAGACAGGGAGACAGGGAGAGACAAAGAGGGTTGAGAGAGAGAGAGAGATCTTGATTATGTATTTGTAATGTGTGTGTGAGCCAGAAACAGAGCTTGGGAGCTGGCTGAATGAAGGGATGTGGGGTTGTGGTGTCTCAGAGAGATATTACTGGTTAAATTAAGGGATGTTGGGTTGTGGTGTCTCAGAGAGATATTACTGGTTAAATTAAGGGATGTTGGGTTGTGGTGTCTCAGAGAGATATTACTGGCTAAATGAAGGGATGTGGGGTTGTGGTGTCTCGGAGAGATATTACTGGCTAAATGAAGGGATGTGGGGTTGTGGTGTCTCGGAGAGATATTACTGGCTAAATGAAGGGATGTGGGGTTGTGGTGTCTCAGAGAGATATTACTGGCTAAATGACGGGATGTGGGATTGTGGTGTCTCAGAGAGATATTACTGGCTAAATGACGGGATGTGGGATTGTGGTGTCTCAGAGAGATATTACTGGCTAAATGAAGGGATGAGGGATTGTGGTGTCTCAGATGTATTTCTGGTTAAATGAAGGGATGAGGGGTTGTGGTGTCTCAGAGAGATATTACTGGCTAAATGAAGGGATGAGGGGTTGTGGTGTCTCAGAGATTATAATGGCCATATTATTATTTTATTATTATATTAGAGGTCATTATATTATTATATTAGAGGTCATTATATTATTATATTAGAGGTCATTATATTATTCCATAGAGGTCATTATATTATATTATTATATTAGAGGTCATTGTATTATTATATTAGAGGTCATTATATTATTATATTAGAGGTCATTATATTATTATTATTATGAGGTCATTATATTATATTATTATATTAGAGGTCACTATATTATTATATTAGAGGTCATTATATTATTACATAGAGGTCATTATATTATATTATTATATTAGAGGTCATTATATTATTATTATATTAGAGGTCATTATATTATTATATTAGAGGTCATTATATTATTATTATTATGAGGTCATTATATTATATTATTATATTAGAGGTCATTATATTATTATATTAGAGGTCATTATATTATATTATTATATTAGAGGTCATTATATTATTAATATTATGAGGTAATTATATAATATTATTATATTAGAGGTCATTTTATTATTATATTAGAGGTCATTATATTATTATATTTGTCATGCCCTGGTCGAAATATATTGTGTTTCAATAGGTTTTCACGTCTTTCTTTGTTTTGTTCGTTATTTCATGTCTAGTTAATTTATTAAAGAACATGAATAACTACCACGCTGCATTTTGGTCCGCTTCTCCTTCGACAGACGAGAACCGTTACAGAATCACCCACCACAACAGGACCAAGCGGCGTGGTAACAGGCAACACAACATCAGGAGCCACAAAGAGAGGAATGGACATGGGAGGACAAATTGTACGGAGAAGGACCTTGGGATCAGCCTGGAGAATATCGCCGCTGGAGGCGACGAAAGCTGAGAGGCGCTGGTATGGAAGCCTGAGAGTCAGCCTCAAAAATTTATTGGGGGGGGGCGTCACAGGGAGTATGGCGACGCTAGGTAGGAGACCTACGCCAACTTCCTGTGGTTACCGGGGGGCTGGAGAGATCGGGCAGGCACCGTGTTATGCTGTGGTGCGCACGGTGTCTCCAGTGCGGGTGCATAGCCCGGTGCGGTAAATTCCAGCTCCGCGTATCGGCCGGGCTAGATTGAGCGTCGAGCCAAATGCCATGAAGCCGGCTCTACGCATCTGGTCCCCAGTGCGTCTCCTTGGGCCGGCTTACATGGCACCAGCCAGAGCTGTCAGTCTTCATTGAACAGCCAGAGCTGTCAGTCTGCATGGAGCAGCCAGAGCTGTCAGTCTACATGGAGCAGCCAGAGCTGCCAGTCTGCAAGGAGCTGCCAGTCTGCAAGGAACTGCCAGTCTGCAAGGAGCTGCCAGAGCTGCCAGTCTGCATGGAGCAGCCAGAGCTGCCAGTCTGCATGGAGCAGCCAGAGCTGCCAGTCTGCAAGAAGCCGCCAGAGCTGCCAGTCTGCATAGAGCAGCCAGAGCCGCCAGTCAGCATGGAGCAGCCAGATCCGCCAGGCAGCATGGAGCAGCCAGAGCCGCCAGTCAGCATGGAGCAGCCAGAGCTGCCATTCAGCATGGAGCAGCCAGAGCCATCAGTCTGCCAGGATCCGCCAGTCAGCCAGACTCTTCCAGATCTGCCAGTCAACCAGACTCTTCCAGATCCGGCAGTCAACCAGACTCTTCCAGATCCACCAGTCAGCCAGGATCTGCCAGAACCGCCAGCCAGCCAGGATCTGCCGGATCCAACTACCTGCCTGAGCTTCCTCTCTGCTGAGCTTCCTCTCAGTGCTGGGCTTCCTCTCAGTGCTGAGCTTCCCATCAGTACTGAACTTCCCCTCAGTACTGAGCTTCCCCTCAGTCCCGAGCTTCCCCTCAGTCCCGAGCTGCCTCAGTCCCGAGCTGCCTCAGTCCCGAGCTGCTCCTCAGTCCCGAGCTGCCCCTCAGTCCAGTGGGGTTCTGGGTGAGGACTACTAGGCCATGGTCGGCAGCGAGGGTGGACTATCCAAGGACACGAGGAGGAGGATCTAAGACATTGATAGAGTGGGGTCCACGTCCCGCGCCGGAGCCGCCACCATGGACAGACGCCCACCCGGACCCTCCCCTATTGTTTTGATGTGCGTCCGGGAGTCTGCACCTTAGGGGGGGGGGGTTCTGTCACGCCCTGGTCGAAATATATTGTGTTTGTCTTTATTTATTTGGTCTGGCCAGGGTGTGACATGGGTTTATTGTGGTGTGTTTTGTCTTGGGGTTTTGTTAGGTATTGGGTGTGTGGTTTAGTGGGGGTGTCTAGCATAGTCTATGGCTGTCTGGAGTGGTTCTTAATCAGAGGCAGGTGTTTATCGTTGTCTCTGATTGGGAACCATATTTAGGCAGCCATATTCTTTGAGTATTTCGTGGGTGATTGTTCCTGTCTCTGTGTTTGTGTTCACCAGATAGGCTGTATATGTAACGGCGTTCTTTGTTTGTCAAAAGAGAGTCGGACCGAAATGCAGCGTGGTGGTTATTCATGATCTTTAATGAAGGATCGCGATACATAAAATAACTATTACAAAATACAAAACAACAAACGGAACGTGAAATCTAATCACAGCCTATCTGGTGAAACTACACAGAGACAGGAACAATCACCCACGAAATACAAAGTGAAACCCAGGCTACCTAAATACGGTTCCCAATCAATGGTCCGCTTCTCCTTCGACAGACGAGAACCGTTACAATATTATAGGTCATTATATTATTATATTAGAGGTCATTATATTATTAATATTAGAGGTCATTATATTATTATATTAGAGGTCATTATATTATTTTATTATATTAGAGGTCATTATATTATTATATTAGAGGTCATTATATTATTATTATATTAGGGGTCATTATATTATTATTATATTAGAGGTCATTATAATATTATATTCGAGGTCATTATATTATATTATTATATTAGAGGTTATTAAATTACTATATATAGGTAATTCAATTATTATTTAGAGGTCCTTATATTATTACATAGAGGTCATTATATTAGTATATAGAGTTCCTTTACTCTATCATTCACATATTAGGATGTCTTTGTCTTTACAATGTGGGTCACTGTGTGATGACCACATTGATGTATTAATCCAGAGGAGAGACACACACTAGACCCTCAGTGTCAGCTTGTCATCATTAGCCTGCCATTGTTCTGAGTGGTGTGCCAGGATGGCCGAGTGTGTGTGTGTTTGTATGTGATATAATTGAAATTTGCGCACAAACACACGCACACACACACACACACACGCACACACGCAAACACGCACACACACAACACACGCACGACACACACACATATGACACTCATATGACACACGACACACCAGACGTGTGTGTGCTCTCCCTTTGTCTGGGTGTCAGTATTAATGAGCCCAGATTTCATTTACGATGTGCGATTATTTGACTGTTCATTTGGCAAAGATTTATGATGGGCCCCATATCTGTAGCCTGCAGCATTGGTCTTTAATAATAGGAAATGAACACATTAATCACCCTGTAGCAGTCATCCACCATGGAAGGAGCCAAGCACAGGATCCAATCTGCAGTCCAAGAAAATCACCTTCTATTCATTCAGAAACCTTAGAAAGCTTATCTCACACCAAAACCAGGAAAAATTAACTGTCTTATCGAATATAATTTAATATCCTAAAAAATGTGAACAAGTGCCATCTACAACAATGGCTATCAGGACCACAAGTCTTAAAGTAGCAGTGAGATCACTGCTAGCTCTTATCCACACTCACAGTTGTGTTGTGCTTGGTCAATTATCACCCCCACAGCTACCACAGGAGAAACAGTGGTAAGGAACCACAACAAATCCACAAGATTTGCCCAGGGAGGTAGAGTGAACGAAACTAAGGTGGAGTCCATTCAAAAACATGAGTCACACTGCCACCTATCTGTAGACCACACCCTGCAGAGGGCGAGAGGCATGAAGTCAGACTTCCCAGCCACTGCCTTTATCGAAAGATCACAGTAGGTACACAGGAAAGGAGAACTTTCAAATGCAGGTGTTTCCTTTTAGTGCTGGCAATCCATAAGACACCTATCTGGAGCAAGAAGAAAGAATACATGCTCAGCTGAATATTGGTGGGATAATGGTGAGTTCAATCAGAGTGAGATTACATTAAGTGAGCACGGGTGAGATGAGCACCTAAACGGCTAGGTGTAGCAAGGAAACTCTCTCAATCAGTAGATTTTCAGAGGTGAGGTAAGTCTCTTGCTAGGAGCAAACATCGTTAGAAATAAAGCTAAAGCCAAATCATTTCTGAAAGGTTCCCTGAATGATACAAATGACAATACTACTTACCTCACCACATTACAATACACTTATAAAAGTCTTTCATATTTCATGAAAATCCCACTAAAATCCAAAAAGTATTACAGGGAGTTTGACATTATTATGCATTGCTCTACATTGTGTTATGTACAGTATGTATTATGTACATTATGTGTTAAGTACAGTATGAGTTATGTACATTATGTGTTAAGTACAGTATGAGTTATGTACAGTATGTGTTAAGTACAGCATGAGTTATGTACAGTATGTATTATGTACAGTATGAGTTATATACAGTATGTATTATGTACAGTATGTATTATGTACAGTATGAGTTATATACAGTATGTATTATGTACAGTATGTGTTGTGTACAGTATGTATTATGTACAGTATGTGTTAAGTACAGCATGAGTTATGTACAGTATGTGTTATATACAGTATGTATTATGTACACTATGTGTTATGTACAGTATGTATTATGTACAGTATGTGTTATGTACAGTATGTACAGTATGTGTTATGTACAGTATGAGTTATGTACAGTATGTGTTATGTACAGTATGTATTATGTACACTATGTGTTATGTACAGTATGTATTATGTACAGTATGTGTTGTGTACAGTATGTATTATGTACAGTATGTGTTATGTACAGTATGTGCAGTATGTATTATGTACAGTATGTGTTATGTACAGTATGTATTATGTACAGTATGTGTTATGTACAGTATGTATTATGTACACTATGAGTTATGTACAGTATGTGTTATGTACAGTATGTATTATGTACAGTACGAGTTATATACAGTATGTGTTATATACAGTATGTATTATGTACAGTATGAGTTATATACAGTATGTGTTATGTACAGTATGTGCAGTATGTGTTATGTACAGTATGTATTATGTACAGTATGAGTGATGTACAGTATGTGTTATGTACAGTATGAGTGATGTACAGTATGTATTATGTACACTATGTGTTATGTACAGTATGTATTATGTACAGTATGTGTTGTGTACAGTATGTATTATGTACAGTATGTGTTATGTACAGTATGTGCAGTATGTATTATGTACAGTATGTGTTATGTACAGTATGTATTATGTACAGTATGTGTTATGTACAGTATGTATTATGTACAGTACGAGTTATATACAGTATGTGTTATATACAGTATGTATTATGTACAGTATGAGTTATATACAGTATGTGTTATGTACAGTATGTGCAGTATGTGTTATGTACAGTATGTATTATGTACAGTATGAGTGATGTACAGTATGTGTTATGTACAGTATGAGTGATGTACAGTATGTGTTATGTACAGTATGTATTATGTACAGTATGTGTTATGTACAGTATGTATTATGTACAGTATGTGTTATGTATAGTATGTGTTATGTACAGTATGTATTATGTACAGTATGTGTTATGTACATTATGTATTATGTACAGTATGTGTTATGTACAGTATGTGCAGTATGTATTATGTACAGTATGTGTTATGTACAGTATGTGTTATGTACAGTATGTATTATGTACAGTATGTGTTATGTACAGTATGTGTTATGTACAGTATGTGCAATATGTATTATGTACAGTATGTGTTATGTACAGTATGTGTTATGTACAGTATGTATTATGTACAGTATGTGTTATATACAGTATGTGTTATGTGCAATATGTATTATGTACAGTATGTGTTATGTACAGTATGTGTTATGTACAGTATGTATTATGTACAGTATGTGTTATATACAGTATGTGTTATGTACAGTATGTATTATGTACAGTATGTATTATGTACAGTATGTGTTATATACAGTATGTGTTATGTACATTATGTATTCTGTACAGTATGTGTTATGTACAGTATGTGCAATATGTATTATGTACAGTATGTGTTATGTACAGTATGTGTTATGTACAGTATGTGTTATATACAGTATGTGTTATGTACAGTATGTGTTATGTACAGCATGTATTATGTACAGTATGTGTTATGTACAGTATGTATTATGTACAGTATGTATTATGTACAGTATGTGTTATATACAGTATGTGTTATGTACAGTATGTATTATGTACAGCATGTATTATGTACAGTATGTGTTATGTATAGTATGAGTTATGAATGTACACTTTAAACATCAAAACAGGAGCACCAGATTTTCCCATATTGTCCCAGTAACAAATCATTCCTCCAAATAGCAATTTCTAGTTTTTCCTTACACCTTTTAATGAATTGCTAAATATTTGCCAACAATGTTTATCCCAAATGCTACAAAACATTAGTGCCGTAAGTTCATATTTAGGATTGCGTGTGTGCCTACGTTTTCTACTGTCAGTGAGGATCTGGTTGGTCATTAACCATTCAATGTGCTGGGATGTGTTTTCTCCTCCCTGGGGGAACTTTGGGCTAGAAGCCAGCCAGCTCATTAAGGGTCCTTTGGAGCATTTTAATTGTTAATCCTAAACAAAGACTGTTGGTCTCTGTGGCCACTTTTGTTGTGGGCCACGTCTCAACTTTGCATGTGCGTGTGCGTGCGTGCGTGTGTGTGTGTGTGTGTGTGTGTGTGTGTGTGTGTGCGTGCGTGTGTGTGTGTCGCTCTGCACCACCTCACCCCTCTTCAATAAATATCTGGAGTGGAAGTGGAGGGACTGATAGCATTATCCAAAGTCCACTCATTTAGAGGAAGTCTGTGTGGTGTATAGAGTATTATAAACCGGGTGGTTCGAGCGCTGAATGCTGATTGGTTGAAAGCCGTGGTATACCAGACCGCATACCACAGGTACGATAAAACATGTATTTTTACTGCTCTAATTACGTTGGTAACCAGTTTATAATAGCAATAAGGTACCTCTGGGGTTTGTGGTACTCGTAGTGTTGTGCTTAAGAACAGCCCTGAGCCGTGGTATATTGGCCATATACCACACCTCCTCGGGCCTTATTGCTTATATATACCTACTGTTAAAGAACTGTGCAAAACAATGTAGCTAGATATACTCTCATTAATTGCTGTGTGGATCTGTATATTTTAAGGCTTTTATGATAGCAGAAGTAGGGTTTGCAGTGTCCACCTACCTAACTAGGCATAGCTTTAGGGAAGACCTCATAGGCCTATTAAAATCCTTATTCATTTCATTTCACAACATAGCATACATTCACAACTTTAAATAGATTGTTAAACCAAGTGACAATCGTTATAAAACTGTGTTATAAAACTGTCTTAACCTCAACAGTTCACCTTTCACAAAATCAATCATGTTTAGCACTGCGTGTTAAAAGACTTAAAATATTTGACTTGAGGATGTTTCATCGTAATGTTGTAGTTGGGAGCTATTATTAACAAGGTGCATTTAAGAGATATACTTAATAGGTTATAATGGTTGTCTACCTCTGGCATGTTCATCATTGGCATAAATTCTGGTACATGAAAACTACGCTAGTGTTTGTCACCTCAGTAGTCTGAATGTTATTGGAGAGCCTCCAGCTGGCTATGTTGAGGCAGCACGATCTACTGTCCAGCAGCTAGACAACACCACCTATTGGCCATATGACAGTATTACTTCACAATGACATCTAATGGTGTTGTACTATACATCAGCCAAGAGCACAACATAAACAATCTGCTAAAAACACAGAGAACTTTTTAATAACTAAAGTGTTATAAAATAACTAAATAAAAGCACCAAGGTTTGTATTTGTATTTATTATGGATCCCCATTAGTTCTTACTAAGGCAGCAGCTACTCTTCCTGGGGTTTATTATGGATCCCTATTAGTTCCTGCCAAGGCAGCAGCTACTCTTCCTGGGGTTTATTATGGATCCCTATTAGTTCCTGCCAAGGCAGCAGCTACTCTTCCTGGGGTTTATTATGGATCCCTATTAGTTCCTGCCAAGGCAGCAGCTACTCTTCTTGGGGTCCAGCAAAATTAAGACAGTTATACAATTTTTTAAATATTACAATACATTCACAACAGATTTCACAACACACTGTGTGCCTTCAGGCCTCTGCCATGTTGGGTCTGTTTGAGTGAGTGTAAGTAACATAGGGTTGTGAGGATGTAAGGATTGTCATTTTGTGTCAGAGTCTTGTTCAAATTTTGTAATATTTTAATTGTGGCTAAGTGGTTGATAAGTGCATTGCTGAGTGTGAATTTGAACTGGGTTAAATGTAGAAATGATTTGACAAATTGGGGACAGTGGGGTAAGTTTATTTATTTTGACATTCAGCATCACTCCATCAAGGGAAATATAGTATTCTTCTAACAAAGATTTCTACATATAAATTCCCTTTTTCAGGACCCTCTTTCAAAGATAATTCATGAAAATCCAAATAACTTCACAGATCTTCATTGTAAAGGGTTTAAACACTGTTTCCCATGCTTGTTCAATGAACCATAAACAATTAATGAACATGCACCTGTGGAACGGTCGTTAAGACACTAACAGCTTACAGACGGTAGGCAATTAAGGTCACAGTTAAGAACACATAGGACACTAGAGAGGCCTTTCTACTGACTCTGAAAAAAAAAGAAGAAAAATGATGCACAGGGACCCTGCTCATTTGCGTGAACGTGCCTTAGGCATGCTGCAAGGAGGCATGAGGACTGCAGATGTGGCCAGGGCAATAAATTGCAATGTCCGTACTATGAGACGCCTAAGACAGTGCTACAGGGAGACGGGACGGACAGCTGATCATCCTCGCAGTGGCAGACCACATGTATCAACACCTGCACAGGTTCGGTACATCTGAACATCACACCTGCAGGACAGGTACAGGATGGCAACAACAACTGCCCGAGTTACACCAGGAATGCACAATCCCTCCATCAGGGCTCAGACTGTCCGCAATAGGCTGAGAGAGGCTGCACTGAGGGCTTGTAGGCCTGTTGTAAGGCAGGTCCTCACCAGACATCACCGGCAACAACGTTGCCTATGGGCACAAACCCACAATATCAACGCTGTGCGTTACAGGGAAGACATCCTCCTCCCTCATATGGTACCCTTCCTGACATGACCCTCCAGCATGACAATGACACCAGCCATACTGCTTGTTCTGTGCGTGATTTCCTGCAAGACAGGAATGTCAGTGTTCTGCCATGGCCACTGAAGAGCCCGGATCTCAATCCTATTGAGCACGTCTGGGACCTGTTGGATCGGAGGGTGAGGGCTAGGGCCATTCCCCCCAGAAATGTCCAGGACCTGGCAGGTGCCTTGGTGGAAGAGTGGGGTAACATCTCACAGCAAGAACTGGCAAATCAGGTGCAGTCCACGAAGAGGAGATGCACTGCAGTACCTAATGCAGCTGGTAGCCACACCAGATACTGACTGTAACGTTTGATTTTGTTCAGGGACACGTTATTCCATTTCTGTTAGTCACATGTCTGTGGAACTTGTTCAGTTTTTCTCAGTTGTTGAATTTTGTTATGTTCATACAAATATTTACACATGTTAAGTTTGCTGAAAATAAATGTAGTTGACAGTGAGAGGACTTTTCTTTTTTTGCTGAGTTTGTTTCAGGATGTTGTGTATTCCTTGAAATAATCAGAATTCATGTAAACATAACAGTTTTGGAACACATAGCTTGCCCCAAAATAGTGGCCTCTTGGCACAACTTCCCCTGAGTATGGGGTAAATTGACCAAACTTAATGAAATATTACCACTACCTTTTCAAAACCATGTTTATCTTTATTTCCCAAACCGTCTTTTAATAATATTAAACATATTTTAACACAGGCTTAACACCGAACAAACACTTTGTATTTTTAATATAGGCCTGACCCTGTTGTTACCTTATATCCCATCGAGAATGACTTACATTACCCCTGGGAAGAAAACACTTGCTCAACTTGCCATTGGCTCAACCATTTGCTTAACTTACCCCAAGACAAAAAAGTTTGACTATACTTCATGCTAGGTTCAGGGCCTCATATTGAAGCTTATAGATACCCCAACTGATGTATATAACAATCTTAATAGTGGTGTGTGTGAGCTCAACTTTTTCCTATTCTCAAAAACTCTACATTACGCTGATTATACATCAATCTATACTACGACATGTGTCCATATTGGTTTCCTACTTTATCTCGGTCAGTTCTCGTAGGCATAACTCTTGGAGGGAGACCATCATTCACATTCAGACCATTCTATTGTGTATCTCTCAGGATGGCCAGAAGATGGCATGCTCACCTGCTCTCCTCTCCCACTGGAAGACATTGTCATGGCATGGACTTGGAGATGGTTCCTGCACTCTCTTTGTGAGAGCATTCCCAAAGTTTGTCATCAATCAACAACACCACCTCTCAATGTCAGCCAATGAACATGACTACAAATCTACAGGACCAAACTAAAGCACCTTACTGCAGGTGTATGATCAGTACAGTAATGGAGGTAAATCAGAACTGGACTTCATGAGAATGTAATCCATGAATCATTACACATTAACAGTAGTGGGAAAAGTACTCAATTATCATACTTGAGTAAAAGTAAAGATATCCTAATGGAAAATGACTCAAGTAAAAGTGAAAATCACCCAGTAAAATACTTCTTGAGTAAAAGTAAAAAATAATTTGGTTTTAAATATGCTTGAGTATCAAAAGTTAAAGTATAAAAAATTAAAAATTCATTATATTAAGCAAACCAGACGGCACAATTGTATTTTTAGTTATTTATTTACGGATAGCCGGTGGGGCACACTCAAACATAATTTACAAATGAAGCATTTGTGTTTGGTGAGTCCACCTGATCAGAGGCAATAGGGATGACCAGGGATGTTCTCTTGATAAATGTTGATGAGTGCTTTTGGGTGTCAAGGAAAATGTATGGAGTAAAAAGTACATTATTTTCTTTAGGAATGTAGTGAAGTAAAAGTAAAAGTTGGCAAAAATATAAATATTAAAGTAAAGTACAGATACCCCCAAAAAACTACTTAAGTGGTACTTTAAAGTATTTTTACTTAAGTACTTTCCAACACTGCACAATAATCTCAGGTAAGTGTACACCTCTTGGAATGATTTATCATAACGGTATAGCTTTACCTGAAATTCAGAGGTTATTTTTGATCACCACAGATTCATTCAAACATTATTGAGCTGAGTTGAATAAATCACACATTGATAGATGCACCTGCTGGGCAGAACTTTGCACTTTGACCACAAGGAATCTATTTTATTCTCATCATCATCATCGTCGTCATCATCACCATCATCTTCAACACCATCAACACAATCGTCTTCATCATCACCATCGACATGACCACCATCATCATCATCAGTATCATCACCATCATGTGTACTTTCCCCACTGTGATTAGCATTATGCAAGCTTAGTTGACTCATTGGACATTTGGATTTGAGGTATTCTGAAGTCTGATAAGCTTTTTAATGAAAGTCCATTGTTCTGTGTAGTGTGTGTGTGTTCTGTCTGTGTAGTGTGTGTGTGTTCTGTCTGTGTAGTGTGTGTGTTCAGGTAGAATACGAGAGAGGGGTGGAAAAGATGGATCCACCCCAGTGCACCATTCTCCCAACATAGGAGGAGCTGTCCATGGTGCTGAAATAACTTGACGCATATCCAGTTCAAAGGGTTCTCATATTGGCTGTTCTGCTGCGCTCACGCCAGCATACATCCATGTAATTACAATTACAATATTACAGTACGTTTTTAAGTCATAAATTCATTGTCCATATAGGTTTCCTACTTTATCTCGTTCAGTTCTCGTAGGCATAACTCTTGGAGGGAGACCATCATTCACATTCAGACCATTCTATTGTGTATCTCTCAGGATGGCCAGAAGATGGCATGCTCACCTGCTCTCCTCTCCCACTGGAAGACATTGTCATGGCATGGACTTGGAGATGGTTCCTGCACTCTCTTTGTGAGAGCATTCCCAAAGTTTGTCATCAATCAACAACACCACCTCTCAATGTCAGCCAATGAACATGTGTACAACTCTACAGGACCAAACTAAAGCACCTTACTGCAGGTGTATGATCAGTACAGTCATGGAGGTAAATCAGAACTGGACTTCATGAGAATGTAATCCATGAATCATGACACATTCATCTCAGGTAAGTGTACACCTCTTGGAATTATTTATCATAACGGTATAGCTTTACCTGAAATTCAGAGGTTATTTTTGATCACCACAGATTCATTCAAACATTATTGAGCTGAGTTGAATAAATCATAAAATGATAGATGCACCTGCTGGGCTGAACTTTGCACATTGACCACAAGGAATCTATTTTCTTCTCATCATCATCATCATCATCATCATCATCATCATCATCGTCATCATCATCATCAACACCATCAATACAATCATCTTCATCATCACCATCATCTTCATCGTCATCATGATCATCACCATTATCATCATCCTCATTACCATCATCATCACCATCATTATTATCACCATCATTATTATCATCATCACCATCATCAACACCGTCAATACAATCATCTTCATCATCACCATCATCTTCATCGTCATCATGATCATCACCATTATCATCATCCTCATTACCATCATCATCATCATCATCATCATCACCATCATTATTATGATGACATTGTGAGTAGACTATGAACGATGGCAAATAGCCTACTCTATTAGGCCAATAACCCAACAATATGTAACTTTCGTTTTGCTTGTGCTGCCTCCACTACACATCAACTATGCAAACCGTCCTTTTAGGCACATTGAAAAACAAAATATTAGCCTATTTTAGGATAAAAATATATCTCCAATTGACTTCCTAATCTTTGCACCATGGAAATATGACCAATGCTTTGTCTGACCCAAAAATACTGTAAGTTGTACACCAAAAAGATTTATTTAACAACTCAAAATGAGAAGTGGGCAGAGATACCCATTGGTGATTCATTTCTTCTGCATGTTTGAATACTGTAATGATGTGTACAGAAACACAGGGTGTTATGATAAAGCTTGCTGCAGGGACCACTGTATCCACTATCTGCTACCACCACCTGGTATATTCAATACCTGGGGGCTGCCGCATTCAACCTCATTCATAAGGGGAGCTTTTGTCCGTGAGCTCCATGCTCTACACAGCCTATACAAGCGTCGGTTTTTTTTGGAAAGGTTGGCGAACAAGACAAGCTGTTTTAATAATCAATGCCATCTAAAATGCTAGCAAACCTGACTTATCCATGTTGAACTTGGATGGCATATGCCTTGGAGGTTGGAGTGCTGCCGTAAGAACACCTCTTGGCGCACTAGCATTAAAAAGAGCGGGAGAGAGACGCACGCGCCATCACCCAATTAGCCCAGTCCTTTGCTGAACAGTCTACATTTGTTACAGCGGTAGAGACAGCAATTCTTGAACATGTAATCGTGAAGTTCGTCAACGCTGTAGGAGCCCGGTCTCTTCCTACGTGTTGTAGTTGTTTACAATACAAAAGGACTGGCGTGGAATGTGGTGCAACGAGCAATATCGAGTGAGCGCCGCGCTGGTGTACCTAGAGTAGAGGCTGCTGCGGGGAGAGTAGAGCTTGTAATGAGCTTTTTTACCCGGGTGTACACCTCGTTCCCACTAACGAGCAAAATAATACACGGATTATGTGTTTTTACTCTCTACCGTTCTCCATTCTCTC
This sequence comes from Oncorhynchus masou masou, assembly GCF_036934945.1. Taxonomy (NCBI): domain Eukaryota; kingdom Metazoa; phylum Chordata; class Actinopteri; order Salmoniformes; family Salmonidae; genus Oncorhynchus; species Oncorhynchus masou. Next base: position 34,811,463 of record NC_088227.1, on the reverse strand, counting down.
TCGGTTAAAAACAAAGGATTCAATAGAAAGGGCGTTGAAAGATTTCACATAAAGACAAGGTTTTTCTGTTGTTGTTTCCAGTCAGTTGTTTTCGCCAAGGGTTCGGTCCATTGTGGCAAGCCGAAAATCAAGATGAAATTTCCCACAGAGAACCCAAGAAAACCCGGGCACTCCAACCCTTCGCCAGGTTTGTATTGGGACGTTTGTTGGTAATCAATAAAAGCAGAACGATTGAGTTTAAAGCATCCAATATTACCCTAAGTCTAATATAGGCTATTTGTTTAATTAAACATACTGGAAATAGCCTAACCTTTATATAATTGGACTATAGGTGAAACTTTAACTGTATTGATAACCATAAAACTGCTGTTATTGACATACTTCAATTTATGACAGCAGTGAATGTGTACAGGAGGAGCATGTGTTGCATGACCACTATCCAACGAGGAATGGCGCATAGCCTACCACAATTGTGTTACTCATTATGATTACATTTCATCGAGGCCTGGCACCATGATGGCATGCCTGAGGGGGCATTTTAAATCAGCAAGTATTGCTTTAGTCCTAATAAAACAAGGTAGTGTTTCTACTGCTGTTCGAATGTACAAAAAAATGAAAATGTAGCCATACACATCAACAAACGTTTTATATAATAACGCACGAAATATATGCGCCCCATTAAGACACACATTGATCCGAAATGCAGCCTTAGCTGCTATAGGCCAACACACAATTTGCGCCTACCAACAAGCACAGAACAGCTCGACACGATGAGCACCACTAACTTATGAAAGATTCTTACAGGCTTCATAGCTTAATTTCTGTCGAATTTGTTTCACTACGCAATGAACGTAACCTAAGGTAAGCCAAGCTGCACTCCAGGTCCGCATTATTTTCTGTGGGAGAGTTTCAGATAAACTAACCAATTCAAACCTACTCATTATTCTATATCCATATCTGATGTTAAATGCCCAACATGACAGTAGCCACTTTGAATCTGCCACAAATTAAAGTGAATTCCCATTCAGAGAGCAACACACATTTGTTTTCCTATCCTTGTGGTGACCACAAAATGTATTACCATTCAAAATCCTCCCGCTTAAATTCTGACCATCAACCTAACCCTAACCCCTAATTGTAACCCGAACCCTAAACCTAACCCCTAAGCCTAAAATGGCCCTTTTCCAAGTGGGGACCGTCAAAATGTCCACGTTTGTCCAAATCGTCCTTTTCTGTCTTCTGGTACCCACAAGGATAGTAAAGCCAAACCGCACACACGCTATAGCAAGAGAGCAGGTAGGGGGGCAAAATAATTTTCTGTGTGTTGTTTTCATGGTATTGACATCAGTTTTACAGTTGCCTATCACACAACGACTGTAATGCAAATGAATGATAATCGATTGAACATTTTCACTACTTATTTTAGTAGGCTACACAAATTGTATTGGTCCTATAGTACTGCGACATAAAAATGTAGGCCTATCTGAAATGCTGCCACATACACAACTGTAATTTTGTACATAAGAATGCATGCCATTTTGAAGAGAAGCCCCATGAAGACTGGTAGCCGAAGATGTGCTCATTATAACAGCACCATCAATTGGACATGAAGAATCACGGATAAATCTAGTGTGCATTGAAGTAAAAAGCATAGGACTAACGTAACTAAACATTACATAAAATTGGAATGAAAAATTCTGGCATGGGCCATAAATGTTGTCACTTACCATGTAGAAGAGTTGCAGCCTACTCGATAATGTTTTGAAGTTTCTGATTCTATTCTCCTTCCTGGTGAAATGTACTTGTCAGATTACTCTCAAATGCTAGCTGGACAAGCTGAGCTTTTCATTGATGTAACATGCTGTGTCTGTGTTCACTGAATACATTCTTCATAGTGGAGAATAGGGCTGGGTGATATGGCCCAAATATTATATCATGATATTTAAAAAAAAATGGCAGATTTGACGGTATTTTATGTCTTTTAATATTTTATGTTTTTGAGTAGTGTATTACCCTAGGGTGGCAACACATACATTCTAAGTGATTTCAATGGGTCTTTCTGCATTCTGATTGATTGTTTTATACTGTTCAATTGTACTTCAACCCTAAAAGTCATCATTTTCATCAATTTCTGCATTTGAGATCATTTCCACACTGCCACATAGTGCTGCACAATATGGGCAAGCAATCTGGGCCTTGTTTTTAACCAAATGTTGCAATTTGACTTGCGATTTAGAGCAAAACACTTAACTGTTGGAATCATGGAAATAGAATGTCTATTCTAATTATACACTGCTCAAAAAAATAAAGGGAACACTTAAACACAATGTAACTCCAAGTCAACCACACTTCTGTGAAATCAAACTATCCACTTAGGAAGCAACACTGATTGACAATACATTTCACATGCTGTTGTGCAAAAGGTGGAAATTATAGGCACTTAGCAAGACACCTCCAATAAAGGAGTGGTTCTGCAGGTGGGGACCACAGACCACTTCTCAGTTCCTATGCTTACTGGCTGATGTTTTGGTCACTTTTGAATGCTGGCGGTGCTTTCACTCTAGTGGTGGCATGAGACGGAGTTTACAACCCACACAAGTGGCTCAGGTAGTGCAGCTCATCCAGGATGGCACATCAATGCGAGCTGTGGCAAGAAGGTTTGCTGTGTCTGTCAGCGTAGTGTCCAGAGCATGGAGGCCAGGAGACAGGCCAGTACATGAGACGTGGAGGAGGCCGTAGGAGGGCAACAACCCAGCAGCAGGACTGCTACCTCCGCCTTTGTGCAAGGAGGAGCACTGCCAGAGCCCTGCAAAATGACCTCCAGCAGGCCACAAATGTGCATGTGTCTGCTCAAACGGTCAGAAACAGACTCCATGAGGGTGGTATGAGGGCCCGACATCCACAGGTGGGGGTTGTGGTTACTGCCCAACACCGTGCAGGACGTTTGGCATTTGCCAGAGAACATCAAGATTGGCAAATTCGCCACTGGCGCCCTGTGCTCTTCACAGATGAAAGCAGGTTCACACTTAGCACATGTGACAGTCTGGAGATGCCGTGGAGAAAGTTCTGCTGCCTGCAACATCCACCAGCATGACCGGTTTGGCGGTGGGTCAGTCATGGTGTGGGGTGGCATTTCTTTGGGGGGCCACACAGCCCTCCATGTGCTCGCCAGAGGTAGCCTGACTTCCATTAGGTACTGAGATTAGATCCTCTGACCCCTTGTGAGACCATATGCTGGTGTGGTTGGCCCTGGGTTCCTCCTAATGCAAGACAATGCTCGACCTCATGTGGCTGGAGTGTGTCAGCAGTTCCTGCAAGAGGAAGGCATTGATGCTATGGACTGGCCCGCCCTACCCCAGACCTGAATCCAATTGAGCACATCTGGGACATCATGTCTCGCTCCATCCACCAACGCCACGTTGCACCACAGACTGTCCAGGAGTTGGTGGATGCTTTAGTCCAAGTCTGGGAGGAGATCCCTCAGGAGACCATCCGGAGCATGCCCAGGCGTTGTAGAGAGGTCATACAGGCACGTGGAGGCCACACACACTACTGAGTCTCATTTTGACATGTTTTAAGGAAATTACATCAAAGTTGGATCAGCCTGTTGTGTGGTTTTCCACTTTAATTTTGAGTGTGATTCCAAATCCAGACCTCCATGGGTTGATACATTTGATTTCCATTGATAATTATTGTGTGATTTTGTTGTCACCACATTCAACTATGTAAAGAAAAAAGTATTTATTAAGAATATTTCATTCATTCAGATCTAGGATGTGTTATTTTAGTGTTCCCTTTATTTTTTTGAGCAGTGTATAATAGTGGGCACTTTTAATACAGTGTTTGACATGACAACGAATGAAGATGCCAGGGAGGAATTATTGTGACAGGGTAGGAACTAAAGTGTTGATAGGTGTTTCCTATGGGATCCTATAATCTTTGGCTACATTGAATGTTTTCTCTTAGTTACTTCATGTAGCTAACATATTCTTGCTTTGCATTTACCTCTAATTTAGAAGATACTGTTGCACAAACATGCTGATTTAGGTCTACACCATCACTGGTATTATCAGGCTGTATAGCTAATTACGCTTGCTCTTACTCAGTACATTTATTAGCTAGTTAGCGATTAGCGTAAGCGGCTAACAAGATTTAGGAACGTCTTGCTAAGAACAGACACACTAGCGGTTTGCAGATGTAAGAAACACAAGCTAATAGTGTAATTATAGAATGCTAGTAGATTTATATTAAGAAGCAAAGTGTCAACTGTATCGTTGCCATCAACATTGTTGCATATGCTGCATTGACCGTGCAGATTGGACGCAAGTGTTGTGGTCGAGGAAAAACAAAAGCGCTCCTTGAGTGACAGGTGCTGGGGCTAGGTCTGTGTGGAAAGTTGCATGGAGAGAGAGAGAGAAACTATAAAAGTGGACGTTACACACTGCGTATCACATTTAACAAACCAAATACTGTTATAGAAGGTAAAGTTAAAAACCCAAACCAGTCCATGCATCAATACCGGGATACCTCCCAGCCCTAGTGGAATTGGAATTGTCACACATTACTGTAGATGCCCCAAATGTTAATCCATATTTCAGTGCCAACAGCACAGTCGACATTGACTATTTCCTTCGCTGAATCGTAATGACATGTCCCCCAGCACAGCACATTTACACTTCCTCTCGCTTCCATCATCATTCCTACCCACTTTGCTTTCAACTCTATATTCCTACAGAGTTTTACTCATGAGTCTCCGTCGTGTCCTTGGATCTGGTGTGCTCCTGCCTTACTGGCATGCCTCGCTGAGCTTTTCGAATCCAGCACCACATTGCAGTTTTTCAACACACCCATATGAACTGCAGAAAAGTTTGACACCGGTGTGCAGATCCGTAGCTCCTGATTGCAGTAACTTGTTAGAAGGGTCGAGGAGCAATAAACTTAAAGCTTGGCTTACATCTGTGTCATATGCGCAAGTAGATTTGATTTCACTGAGCATCTCTGGGATGTTCACTTAATATCAGAATGACTGACACCGTGGAAAGATGGCCAGTCCATCTCTGATTAATAATTATTTTCAGTTTTTCCCCAGTGTACTGTGCAGCCACTGTGGGTTTCCTGAAGAAAGTGTACAGGGAGCAACACACGTTGAAAATGTTCTAGGTTCCTTCACCTCTGCTAGCTCAGTGAGCTCGGCATTGGTCTCGACATGATGGTCCTCAGTTCTTTTCTAATTATATGCCTGGCCCCTACACCCCATAGAGTAGGCCCTGGTTTCATCCCACCCGGAGCCACATGTTGGCTATGGCTCTGATCCCAACCCCAAAATGACAGAGGTTGTCTGTTCTTTTTTTAAGGACCTTACTACTGAATAGTATCTGTTCTAGGTGTATCGGTGTCAAAATAAGAATAGTGGAAGAGATGGAGACCTGCACACTGTCACAAAACATTATAGATCCAAAACTGAGTCTTGAGTGCAAAATGCATATCTTTACTGAAACATCAGGGTGCCCAAAAAAATAATTGTGTTTTGTTTTCAACTTACGCACTAACATTTCAGCCTCAGTGTAAATCTTGGCACCACAGGAGGCTACTAAGGGGAAGATGGCTCATAATAATGGCCGTAATGAAGGCGAAATGGAATGGCATCAAACACATGGAAACCATCTGTTTGATGTATTTGATACCATTCCACTTATTTCCGCTCCAGCCATTACCACGAGCCCGTCCTCCCCAATTAAGGTGCCACCAACCTTCTGTGGTCAGCACACACACCTGCCTTCTATTTCAAGGATAATTGCACATGTCACATGATCAAGCAAGAAAACACATCAGAAAATCGATGACTCAGTACCTAGTACAATAGACTGCATGATCTAGATTATATACAAAAGCGGACAGAGAAATATAATCAATTATTGCTTTTAAACATACCATGTGAACGTTTCCTCAGAATGATCCCAACCCTAATTAGGAGACCTCTCAATCATCATTCTCATGCTTGGACATTGGTAATTGTCACTGAAAAATATCAAAGCTAAGGATGGCTGAGCTTGGTTAAAATCCTGGATGGGAGACCAAATGGATAGTTGTAGGTAAATCAACTCTCCAGTAGGAGGTGCTCTCCAGTTCTCTTTTTTCTGATGGTGGATATAACGTTGCAGATCTGACATTGTTTCAAAGGTAAAAATTCAACATAGCCAAACCTTGTAAAATATGTTGAACATTGGTTACCATGATGACATAATTCTATGTTGAAATTTCACCCTTAAAAAACAGTTTTATGTTTATGACTTTTTACAAATCCAATGTATTTTCCATGTAGATTCCACGTCACAATATGTTGACAAATTACATTGGAACAATGTTGATTCAACCAGTTTGTGCCCAGTCGGAAGAGCGAACCATGTTTCCTATTGGCCTTTTATGTATAAATATATGTGAACATAATTTAGTCACTCACCAAGGTCTATGCCCTTGTTTATGTTCTATTTGAGGGGAACTGACAATGGACACACTCTAGTCAGTTGAGGTGAAGGCTAAATGGCTAATATAATGCCATTAAAGACACCTTGGTGTGTTACAGTTGCTGCAGTATAGGGCTCCATTGTGAGATGGGATAAAAACACATGACCTCATCTGAGCTCGAGCTCTGCATGGATAGTTCCCGCCAATCTTGCATGTATGGCACGTCCATGCGGCTGCCCTCTTCTCGTGCACGGTCACATGTTTACCCAGCCGCCTCTCCAACCACCAGTGTAGCAAGTGATTTACCTGTCTAGCTGTTATCATCAGTATGACCTTCTGGGAGAAATGTCAGCCGTAATTTATGGGCTACATGCAGCCAAGTGTTGCACATACAATTATTCTCCTCTTTGTGTCAGGCAGAGTTTAGTGTTGCTCATCAAAATTCATTGAACCTGCAAGAACACTGTAGTGAATGTTTTTCCTTACAGTGACATTATTAAATGGTTTACATAAATCACCAGCACTAATTCCATTGGTTTTCGTCACCAAAATCAAGGCTTTGTGTATAGTGTGTAGCCATGAGATGTGCCAGAACGGTGACTACTTTCAAGCATAATCTTACATGTGATGATGAAAACGAGCATCTTGAAGGTATGACGATGAGGCTCATGAAAAAGAAGCAATGCAGCTGGAAAAAAAAACATTTCAATGCTTTGGCTATGAATTGTAAATGTTTATAACTACAAATCCATATCACAAGGGGACAAACAGAAAATTAACCCCCGGTTTTCTTTTCAAATATTATTCAGACAGTACAGCATTAGGACATCATCTACCAACCCATAATTTTTTCATATCGAAGGCTCACTTTTTAATCCATAATAACATAGCATTCTCAGCCTGCTTGAGGCTACAAGCCATACCAGTCCAGATCCTGTGAATCCACTGGCTGAAATAGCGCTCTGAGATGCCTGCTTTTAAGCGTAATGGATTTTCTGAAAGCCCACAGAACACTTTGAGATTCGCTCTCTGTCTCTCTGTCTCTCTCGCTCTCTCTACCATCTCAAAACCTCAAGCATCAAGACACACTCCACTACTGTTTCATTGTCATACTCCTGGGACTGATAGACTGAAGCCCAAACTGCCCAGGATATCAAGCCCAGTTCCATATGGTATTCTTACAAGGTTATTCACCTATTCCTGACATGCATACGGTAGTGTATTCCACCCCTTCCTCTAATAGATTTTTGGATTGTCCAGTGTGTGACTACAAATGGAACTTTACCCATAGTGCAGCTCCTAACAATAGTGTTTCATCATTTTATTCTCTGCAGTGGCAGCCCAGACCAATCTGTTCCCCCAAAAGAAGGTCCAGCCAGGCATGATGAGTTCCAGCCTGGTGCAGGCCAGTGTGGCCACCATGCAGAACCCCATGGGCTGCACTGTTCCCCGACTCTCTCCGTCAAGGCCCGCCAGCATGGTGGCCAGCATGGAGGCGGTGGGTGAGGACGGCTCGCCCCTGTTTACCGTCATGAAGTGGAAGACGGTGGTGGCGGTGTTCGTGGTTGTGGTGGCCTATCTGGTCGGGGGAGGTCTGGTGTTCCGGGCCCTGGAGCAGCCCTTCGAGAGCAACCAGAAGGTCACCATCACTGCGGAGAAGGCAGCGTTCCTGCAGAAACACCCCTGTGTCTCACCGACGGAGCTGGAGGCGCTCATCAAGGTAAGGAAAGACCGCAGCAGCCACTAGGCCAGTCTGCAGTCGATACTGGAGCGCTCTTGTCTCTAGTTGTCTGGGGTCTCTAGTGGGGACTCAGGTCTCCTGAAACCTGAACTCTGTATTGATCCAATGCTAGCCAAGCCTCACACAAACACTATACATTAAACACCGCCAGCCATCCTGGAATAAGATGGGGAACCACACTAAACAGGCTAGTGTAATAACATAACTATAGAGTCTAGCTGTGTCACACTGAATTCAAAGCGACCACTGACCACCATACTGTGGGCATGACTCTGCATTATGATTGATGAATGCCGTATGTGTGCTATTTTGGCCAATATGCCCAGAAGCCTGCGTGCCAGCATGTGGAGTAATTCAGACCTTGGCTCCCACCACCAAACTCTCCTCACTGTGATGCCTAATGACACTCGTTATTGCTCGTGCCTCACGGGGAACGTGGTTGGCATAATAACTGCTCAGAGACACGACTGAGGAGAAGTGGTAGAATAGTGATCAGAATGACAATCTGACAATTCTTACATCTAGGTGGATGTGTAACGTTGGTGGTTCACTGAACCATGCATGATTGATAAGAATTGTAAGTCTGAATCCTAAATATCTGTGTTAGTTCCCCAAGCGAATGCCTAAGCTTTAGTTTAGCAGGCTAACACAGTCTTGTGGCGCACTGTAGACTCGGGTTTGAATCTCGGTCCGTCACAGATGTATGGCATTATTTAATCTGTATCATAGGATAGCTATGATAGATGTCCATACAACCAGGAATACATTATGTAACTCATTAGCAATACTGACGTCCCTTTCTTTCATCAGGTCTATCTACAGCTAATAAGAAAGTTGGCAGATACCCCTATCATGCAATTGTATGCTATTTACATTAAGTCATTCTATAGATTTCCTCTTTTAGATTAATCTTGATCCATTTGACTTGGAAGGGTATGCCTGCCTGTTCTTAGAGTCCTACTCCCTTTTAGTTGATAGAATCATATAATAATATAAGCCATTTAGCAAACACTTTTATCCAAATCAACTTACTGTCACGCGTGCATACGTATGGGTGGTCCCGGGAATCAAACCCGCTATTACCCCTACTAACTGAGCTACAAAGGTCCACAGGACATTGAGACAAACCTTCTCGAACCCAGCTCAAGACAGCTTCCAGAAAACAACAGCTTCTTCAATCCAATGTTTCACCTCCTGGAAAATGAAAACCGTGAAGAAGTGAATCTGGTGAAGAGAAGCCTAATAAACAGAGCTTTATTTGACTTATACTGCAGCGCTCTCTCTTCTGCAAGCGCCAGCAGGGTTTTCAGGGCTGAACACTTCCAGCTCCTCGTAAAACAGTGTTTGAATCAGCCAGATATTGACCCCTGTGAAACACTGGATAATACAGGACAGGATAATGCAGGACAATGCAGGCCATAGTCCCACTGGTGTAGGGAAACAAATTGCCAGGTAGGGAGTCCAAGAGGAGTTTATCCTGGCCTGTTCACTGATATACGGTGAAACACAAAGATGCCAGTGTGAACTGTAATCATTAATTACTTGGATACTCTTCGCTCGCTATTACTCAAGGATCTCGGGTTTGTGCAATGAATGGAAGTGAGAGCGTTTGTAATTGTTTTTGTTTGAACTGTTTCACTGTGAAATGAGGTGGATGTTTATCTTAGTTACAGTAGAACTCAGACGCAGTAGGGAAACGGGCTAAAGCAGAGGGCTGTCACATTTCGGATTAATTCCTCTCTGGAAAATGGTGCTCGGGGATGGAGGGATGCCAACGCAGTTGCCATGCCTCACTGCATGCTCTGGCCCTGTATTGCTTAGAATGCAGAATGGATATTTTACTGCAGAGTTTAAACAGGCAACTCAGCACTAATTGACATGTTTCAGTGTATATAGATCATCTGCAACCCAAAATACGTTGTCCCTTAAAAATATACACTACCAGTCAAAATAGTTTTTCTTTATTTTTACTATTTCCTACATTGTAGAATAATAGTGAAGACATCAAAACTATGACATAACACATGGAATCATGTAGTAAAACAAGTGTTAAATCAATAAAAAAAATTGTTTTTAGATTCTTCAAATAGCTACCCTTTGCCTTGATGACAGCTTTGCACACTCTTGGCATTCTCTCAACCAGCTTCATGAGGTAGTCACCTGGAATGCATTTCAATTAACAGGTGTGCCGCCTTAAGTTATTTTGTGGAATGTATTTCCCCCTTAATCCGTTTGAGCCAATCAGTTGTGTTGTGTCAAGGTATGGGTGTTATACAGAAGATAGCCCTATTTGGTAAAATATTATGGCGAGAACAGCTCAAATAATCAAAGAGAAACGACAGTCCATTACTTTAAGACATGAAGGTCAGTCAATACGGAACATTTCAAGAACTTTAAAAGATTGTTCAAGTGCAGTTGCAAAAACCATCAAGTGCTATGATGAAACTGGCTCTCATGAGTTCGCCACAGGAATGGAAGATCCAGACTTACCTCTGCTGCAGAGGATAAGTTCATTTAGAGTTACCACCTCAGAAATCGCAGCCCAAATAAATGCTTCACAGAGTTTAAGTAACAGACACATCTCAACATCAACTGTTCAGAGGAGACTGTGTGAATCAGGCCTTCATGATTTGATTACTGCAAAGAAACCACTACTAAAGGACACCAATAAGAAGATGAGACTTGCTTGGACCAAGGAACACAAACAATGGACATCTTTCCTTTTGGTCTGGAGTCCGAATTGGAGATTTTTGGTTCCAACCGCCATGTCTTTGTGAGACGCAGTGTGGGTTAACAGATGATCTCCACATGTGCATTTCCCACTGTAAAGCATGGAGGAGATGGTGTGGGGTGCTTTACTGATGACACTGTCTGTGATTTATTTTGAATTCAAGGCACACTTATCCAGCATGGCTACCACAGCATTCTGCAGCGATACGCCATCCCATCTTGTTTTGGCTTAGTGGGACTATCATTTGTTTTTCCACAGGACAATGACCCAACACACCTCCAGGCTTTGTAAGGGCTATTTGACCAAGAATGAGAATGATGGATTGCTGCATCAGATGACCTGGGCTCCAATTGAGATGGTTTGGGATGAGTCAGATGAGTCACAGAGAAGGAAAAGCAGCCAACAAGACTGTTGGAAAAGCATTTCATGTGAAGCTGGTTAAGAGAATGTCAAGTGTGCAAAGGGATAGCTATTTGAATAATCTCAAATATAAAATATATTTAGAATTGTTTAACACTTTTTTTGGTTACTCCATGATGTTTTTACTATGTTATTTCATAGTTTTGATGACTTCACTATTATTCTACAATGTAGAAAATAGTAAAAAAAAAAAAAAAAATCTGAAAAACCCTTGAATGAGTAGGTGTTCTAAAACCTTTGACCAGTAGTGTATATTTTAACATTTCTACACTGACATTAGCTGACATAGGAGTGTTAGGCATAGATGTACTTTGTTTCCTGAGTGGATTTTTGTGACTCGTATGTGGCAGCAAGCAAGGTATTTTGTCATCTAAAAGCTAAAATGGGATTTCAAATTGAACCATCATCTTTGGAGTGCTTAACGTTTAAAGTGTCTTCAGGCATGTTCTTTGTTGGTAAAAGCAACAGTGTCCCCTCTAATATATGCATAGATAATTGCCTAACTTTTCAGCCCAGGGAGGTTAAATTATGCCCCAAGTCTTAAAAGCATCTGCTGTGGAATGAATTATGCATTAGGGGCTATTGTACTGGAGGACCCAGGATGTATGGAAGTGGGCTGGGAGAATGTCAACTGTTTCTCCGGGTCTCTGCTCTGGGGGGTTTACTGCTGCTCGGGATTGACCAGATTACTCATTACAGTATCTTATCCCTCAAAGTCCAGTAATGTGCCACATCATGATATAAGTGTAGCTTGATTTACTACAGTACCCACAATACTCTGGTGACTAGGTATTTCCATCACACTGAATCTAGAGGATCATTAGACCTTCATATTTTCTGAAGCCACTGGGTTACGTTGCCTTTTATTCTGACTCATTGTTTGGGTACTGTATATTGCCAGATCATATTGTTGTCAACCACTAAGCCAGCATCGTCAAACATGAGGCAGGGTCCCGGCTGGTGTGTATGGCGTGTCATTCGATCCCTTCCATCCCACGGAGGTCCTACCCTGGCGTGCCACTCCATCCCACGGAGGTCCTACCCTGGCGTGCCACTCCATCCCACGGAGGTCCTACCCTGGCGTGCCACTCCATCCCACGGAGGTCCTACCCTGGCGTGCCACTCCGTCCCACGGAGGTCCTACCCTGGCGTGCCACTCCGTCCCACGGAGGTCCTACCCTGGCGTGCCACTCCGTCCCACGGAGGTCCTACCCTGGCGTGCCACTCCGTCCCACGGAGGTCCTACCCTGGCGTGCCACTCCGTCCCACGGAGGTCCTACCCTGGCGTGCCACTCCGTCCCACGGAGGTCCTACCCTGGCGTGCCACTCCGTCCCACGGAGGTCCTACCCTGGCGTGCCACTCCGTCCCACGGAGGACCTACCCTGGTGCCTTTTATTAATTACATTCACAGCCATAGTGTTGGGTATCACCCCACCGCTCTTCATCTATGCACACAGCATCGTAAACATCCTCCTCCAATCCAACGTGAAAGGTGATTTCTCTGGCAGATGATAAGCAGTGTTGGGACGTGTGCCAGGCTGCTTCTCTAGTTTCTTAGCCCAGAGGTAGAGCCTACAGGACAGGCAGCACATGGCAGGGCTAGGAAGAGCAGGGTTTGGGGCCAGACTACTGGGGGGAGAGATATATCTCCTCTGTACTCTGTGTCAGTTCTGTGGCGAACACAGTGACAACCTTCTGTGGAATCTCTACAGCACTTTTTCTCTAACTGTTTATGGGGGTAGGGAGTGACTTTGAGCTTACATCCACTACAGAATCTAGTCCCCCTATATCAACTCATGACTAGTACTAGTCTCTTGCTGCAATGCACAAGTGGCAATAACTTGGTTATATTGTAACATTTTGTTATCTTGGCAAGTTTCACACATTACTGCATGTGGTGTCTGTGCATCCCGACAAAAAGATAAATGCATGTGGCATGCATTGGTTAACTGAGAAGGCAGCTCAACAAACATACAAGGTTCAGCAGAAGAATGTCTACGCAAGCACATTAGGAGAGAATGAGTGTTATTTGCTCTAATTAAAAATGTTTAAACCCCTACCAAAAATGTTAATTAATTATAATCCATATAGTAATTTACATTTCCTGTTTCTGCATGATTATATTGCTGCTATAGCAAACTGGCTCAATTAAGATCCTACATCTGTATGAATAGGAAGTTACAGAAGCAATGCAGACCATGTGGTTGAAGAGGCTAAAGAAGGACCTCACAACCCACTCTGCCTTAACACAGAACTTTCAGGCATGTTTTACTCCTAACTTATGTAGGATCTGATATGTTTTAAATGCATACAGATATAGGATCTTAAATCGACCAGTTTTTCACTGCAGGAAAATAAGCCTGCAGCAACAGGAAATGTGTATTATAATTAATGGAGTTTTTTTGTAGAGGATGATACATTTTTAGTTAGGGCAAATCAAGTCTGACATTTTTTAAAGTGGAAATTACAAACTTTAGAAACCTTTTTCAAACCTTGAATACACTAAGTTTGCATTTCCTGGTGTGCAGGATTAAGATCCTGTATCTGTATTTCAGAGTGCAGATCCCTGATGGCGATGGCTGCTTCTAATGGACATGACATTGATCTCTTTGGAACTCATTCAAGGTGTCCTGAAGCAAAACCCATTCTGATAGAAACGCTGAGTCACCTTTCATTATCCAGGCATGCTGCTGCTCTGCCCAGTGCCAGGTCTTCACCAGTCCTCTGATACAGGCAGGGGTTTCATTTAGATGTCATTAATAATCTGTGGAAAGGATGGGGCTCAGGGAAAGGATCACAGCTGCTATCCTTGCTTTCCAACCAAGGTGCATGAATTGAGGAGCAAACTGAAGTGAACAGGAAATTCAGCAACTCTTGGAGGACAGTGGAAGTTGATTAAAAAAATTGCTTATGTATTGTTAAAAGCAACCTGAAATACTTTAACAATAAATAATCATTTTTATCCTCCAAGACTTGCTGAATTTCCTCTTCACTTCAAATAGGATAGGGCTTTTTTGTATTCATTATTTTACTAGATAAGTTGATTGAGAAACCATTCTCATGCAAAGCAACAACCTGTTACATGGGAGAGGAGAGGCATTGAATGAATAGTAGAGTCTTGCCACAGTAAATAAAAGGTATTTTGTGCTTCAAAGTTTAGCATGTCCAAAGATATTAGTCAGATTTGTTTCATTATATAGTGATGATCCAAACAAAGCCTGGGGCAGATAACTACAGTACAGTAACTGCTCATCAAACATAAGCTATGTTTGGAAAGATGAGCTGATTGCATGTGTAACCAACCAGAGTTCAAAACCAGGTCTCCTGCGCATCACAATACTGTGTTAGCCCGCTGTATCTACGGTAACAAAATTCTTCAGGTCTCAGGCAAGGTTAGTCATCACTCAAGCATGGTTTGAAAATCCACCTCCATTACACAAGCAACTATCAGCATGGTCAGTGATGATCAGATACAATCAGGTCCCTCTGTCCTCTCCCTCTGTCCTCTCCCGTTGTCCTCTTTCTGTCCCCTACCTCTTTCCCCTACCTATGTCCCCCTACCGCTGGACTGTCATGGTGTCTCCTGCTCTGCTCTTGTTTACTTGGCCTTCAACCATTTCCACCTATCCCACCATCCCTCACACCCTGAGCTACTTCCTGTTGCGCGACACGCCGATGTTCCATCTGGCATGCCGGCTTCCTGACGTGTAGACTGGAAGACTGGCACAGAGTGTGATGGTTGCTCAGGACATCGTGGGCATCACCCCACGTGCCCTCTCTCTCTCTGTGTGTGGCACTGTCCTGATGATTCACCGTGCAGAGGCGTCGTCAGCGCTAAGCTACACAGCAGTCATATGTTACGCAACTGGCTCCTTTAGGAAACCACATGGGAAGGTTTGACAGATCCTTATACGAAAGCCCCCCTGAGAATTCAGCTATTCAACATGCAACTCATGTTATGGTTTAGCAATCAACACATGCTTTTACAGCTGTAGGATAACTGAAAGAGAAACTCTCAAGAGACTCTGTACCACCAAACAATGCTGCCATTTCGAACATAATACCATTATCTTTATCCACATGAAGTTGTCTAATTCCTTTTAAACTGGTGAATGTCTTTTGCGTTTGTGTGTCCAGCACTCTGTAGATGCTGTGAATGCTGGGGTCAGCCCGATAGGAGACACATCCTATAACTCCAGTCACTGGGACCTGGGCAGTGCCTTCTTCTTCGCCGGAACAGTCATCACAACCATAGGTAATAGCACCAAATCAAATGTTATTGGTCACATACACATATTTAGCGAAATGCTCATCTTTGTTGGACACATACCTGCTCTGTTTATTTCCATTGAGGCCTATGTGATCAATCACATCTGTAGTTACATTACCTGTTATTCTTGACCATTCAACCTGTTTAATAAAGGCAATAGATTGTTCTGGATTCCCTTATTTACACTGAGGCTGTTGTTCACACGCTCAAGGTCCTAAACGATATCTTAACCGCCATCGATAAGAAACATTACTGTGCAGCCGTATTCATTGATCTGGCCAAGGCTTTCGACTCTGTCAATCACCACATCCTCATCGGCAGACTCGACAGCCTTGGTTTCTCAAATGATTGCCTCGCCTGGTTCACCAACTACTTCTCTGATAGAGTTCAGTGTGTCAAATAGGAGGGTCTGCTGTCCGGACCTCTGGCAGTCTCTATGGGGGTGCCACAGGGTTCAATTCTTGGACCGACTCTCTTCTCTGTATACATCAATGAGGTCGCTCTTGCTGCTGGTGAGTCTCTGATCCACCTCTACGCAGACGACACCATTCTGTATACTTCTGGCCCTTCTTTGGACACTGTGTTAACAACCCTCCAGGCAAGCTTCAATGCCATACAACTCTCCTTCCGTGGCCTCCAATTGCTCTTAAATACAAGTAAAACTAAATGCATGCTCTTCAACCGATCGCTACCTGCACCTACCCGCCTGTCCAACATCACTACTCTGGACGGCTCTGACTTAGAATACGTGGACAACTACAAATACTTAGGTGTCTGGTTAGACTGTAAACTCTCCTTCCAGACCCATATCAAACATCTCCAATCCAAAGTTAAATCTAGAATTGGCTTCCTATTTTGCAACAAAGCATCCTTCACTCATGCAGCCAAACATACCCTTGTCAAACTGACCATCCTATCAATCCTCAAGTTTGGCGATGTCATTTACAAAATAGCTTCCAATACCCTACTCAACAAATTGGATGCAGTCTATCACAGTGCAATCCGTTTTGTCACCAAAGCCCCATATACTACCCACCATTGCGACCTGTACGCTCTTGTTGGCTGGCCCTCGCTTCATACTCGTCGCCAAACCCACTGGCTCCATGTCATCTACAAGATCCTGCTAGGTAAAGTCCCCCCTTATCTCAGCTCGCTGGTCACCATAGCATCTCCCACCTGTAGCACACGCTCCAGCAGGTATATCTCTCTAGTCACCCCCAAAACCAATTCTTTCTTTGGCCACCTGTCCTTCCAGTTCTCTGCTGCCAATGACTGGAACGAACTACAAAAATCTCTGAAACTGGAAACACTTATCTCCCTCAATAGCTTTAAGCACCAACTGTCAGAGCAGCTCACAGATTACTGCACCTGTACATAGCCCACCTATATTTTAGCCCAAACAACTACCTCTTTCCCTACTGTATTTAATTTATTTTTTTATTTTGCTCCTTTGCACCCCATTATTTTTATTTCTACTTTGCACATTCTTCCACTGCAAATCTACCATTCCAGAGTTTTACTTGCTATATTGTATTTACTTTGCCACCATAGCCTTTTTTTGCCTTTACCTCCCTTATCTCACCTCATTTGCTCACATCGTATATAGACTTGTTTATACTGTATTATTGACTGTATGTTTGTTTTACTCCATGTGTAACTCTGTGTCGTTGTATGTGTCGAACTGCTTTGCTTTATCTTGGCCAGATCACAATTGTAAATGAGAACTTGTTCTCAACTTGCCTACCTGGTTCAATAAAGGTGAAATAAAAAAATAAAATAAAAAATTGACCAATGTTCCTTTTTTTAAGTTCAAATTTTCTTGTGAGGCAGGAAGTGAAGTGCTCTGTTGAAAACACTTTAGGAAGTTTTCTGCATTGTTATCTGTAGATTAAAGCCTTGGTAACACTTTATTTGGATAGTTCATATTAAATCAAAGTTTATTTGTCACGTGCGCCGAATACAACAGGTGTAGAGGCTCCGGACTCTGACAGTAGCATGACTGATTACCGATTGTTATGAAAACTTAAAATCGTCCCTAATTAATCGGCCATTCCGATTAATCAGTCGACCTCTAGTATGTACGTACAGTCACTGTGTGGACGACGTCCTTGTTGCGCTTATTGATAAAGCCAGTGACTGATGTAGTGTACTCAATGCCATCGGAAGAATCCCGGAACATGTTCCAGTCTGTGCTAGCAAAACAGTCCTGTAGTTTAGCATCTGCTTCATCTGACCACTTTTTTATAGACCGAATCACTGATGCTTCCTGCTTTAATTTTTGCTTGTAAGCAGGAATCAGGAGGATAGAGTTGTGGTCGGATTTACAAAATGGAGGGTGAGGGATAGCTTTGTACGCGTCTCTGTATGTGGAGTACAGGTGATCTAGAATTTTTTTCCCTCTGGTTGCACATTTAACATGTTGATAGAAATTTGGTAGAACTGATTTGTTTCCCTGCATTATAGTCTCTGGCCACTAGGAGCTCATCCTCTGGGTGAGTGGTTCCCTGTTTGCTTATTTCCTTATAGCAGACTGCGTGCGGTCTTAGTGCCAGCATCTGTCTGTTGTGGTAAATAAACAGCCACGAAAAGTATAGCTGAAAACTCTCTAGGCAAGTAGTTTGGCCTGCAATTTATCACAATATACTCTACTTCAGGCGAGCAAAATCTAGACTTCCTCAGATTTCGTGCACCAGCTGTTTCCAAATATACACAGACCCCCGTCGTCTTACTGGAGTGTGCTGTTCTATCTTGCCGGTGCAGCATATATCCTGCTGCAAAACAATAGTATTACATTTGGGATACTCACAAGAATGGTATTGTCAACGTCACTGATTTGAAAAGACAGGATCGTTTATTAGCTACCCCCGTAGCTGGTAGAACGTTCAGCTGTGAATAAGATCCATACCAGCAAACTGCCTCTCAGGGGTTTCGATATAAGATCAATGTGGGATTGGTGTGTGAGTATGAGGCTCCTGTCAGATGAAATAAAGTGAGCTGCTCTGCTCCTGGAAGTCATGCTACTGTCAGAGTGAGGAATGGTCTCCATTATCTCCTTGACGATGGTGGAAAGCTGATGTAGCTAAACCAGATGTTTCACCTTCGTGGTTCACTACTGCTTTGTTGGTTTGTTATTCATTTTCAACAAGATTAGGAATGATTTGGAGGATGTTTGGATGTTTTAGTTTGATGGCGGGGCGGAAGGAGGCCTTTAGTTTGATGGATGAGCGGAAGGAGGCCTTTAGTTTGATGGAGGGGCGGAAGGAGGCCTTTAGTTTGTTGGAGGGGCGGAAGGAGGCCTTTAGTTTGATGGATGGGCGGAAGGAGGCCTTTAGTTTGATGGATGGGCGGAAGGAGGCCTTTAGTTTGATGGATGGGCGGAAGGAGGCCTTTAGTTTGATGGAGGGGCGGAAGGAGGCCTTTAGTTTGATGGATGGGCGGAAGGAGGCCTTTAGTTTGATGGAGGGGCGGAAGGAGGCCTTTAGTTTGATGGAGGGGCGGAAGGAGGCCTTTAGTTTGATGGAGGGGCGGAAGGAGGCCTTTAGTTTGATGGAGGGGCGGAAGGAGGCCTTTAGTTTGATGGATGGGCGGAAGGAGGCCTTTAGTTTGATGGAGGGGCGGAAGGAGGCCTTTAGTTTGATGGAGGGGCGGAAGGAGGCCTTTAGTTTGATGGATGGGCGGAAGGAGGCCTTTAGTTTGATGGAGGGGCGGAAGGAGGCCTTTAGTTTGATGGAGGGGCGGAAGGAGGCCTTTAGTTTGATGGAGGGGCGGAAGGAGGCCTTTAGTTTGATGGAGGGGCGGAAGGAGGCCTTTAGTTTGATGGAGGGGCAGAAGGAGGCCTTTAGTTTGATGGAGGGGCGGAAGGAGGCCTTT
This sequence comes from Oncorhynchus masou masou, assembly GCF_036934945.1. Lineage (NCBI taxonomy): Eukaryota > Metazoa > Chordata > Actinopteri > Salmoniformes > Salmonidae > Oncorhynchus > Oncorhynchus masou. The sequence continues at coordinate 34,791,965 of NC_088227.1, read as the reverse complement.
CACTTTCATTTCAGTGGCATGTCTCTAATTAAATCAGAAGAGTTGGTCTAGCCTATACCCCCTTCAGTGGAAACTGACACTCTGCAAGCAGTGGACAAAGGGACAGAAGCTTAGCTAGCAGACAGCCCATGTTGGCCTTTTGTAGATAGACTTATACACACACTGCTATGGGGAAGAGGAGATGGATTTGGTATTGCACTAACCCACTTTGGTTGTCTGCCGTTGATAAGATATAGAGGTTTAGGGCTTTTCACATCTGAAAAACATCCTCTTTTCCTTCTCTGTTCCTTCCACAGGGTACGGTAACATTGCCCCAAGCACGGAGGGCGGGAAGATTTTCTGTATCCTGTATGCAATATTCGGTATCCCTCTGTTTGGGTTTCTGCTAGCCGGTGTGGGGGACCAGCTAGGGACCATTTTTGTGAAAAGCATCGCGAAGGTGGAGAAAATGTTCAGAGTAAGTTCCACAGCATACAGTAATCCACAGCATGAACAATATGAATAATGATGATGCTATTTTGATGTACTATAAGAATAAGTATTAGGCTAGAGACCTCAAACTCAACTCTGGACCTCCAAGCCAGTTCCACTGCATTGTCTAATTGCTCCGCTGGGACACCAGGTGGGTGCAATTCATTATCAGGTAGAACAGAACCAGCAGGCTCCGGACCTTGTAGGGTAAAGGTTGAATACCCCTGGACTAGAGATTAGAGAGATCTGGGGGTTTTCCAAATTGAAAGTAAAAGTTTGCACATACTGAGTGAGGTATTATCCTCTGTTAATGATGTATGGGGTCTACATTATTGCTTGTTAATGACCAGGGGGCGATGGCTGTCATGCTTTACTCTGATTGGCCCAACAGCTCCAATCTGTCCTGTGGAGTTTTATAGTGTTGCAGTCAAACAGGAATACCTGTGGGGTATTCATTACGCCTCGCAACGGAAACCCTTTACTGTTTAAGAACCAAACGGAAAGAAATGGGTAGGGACCTACCTGCATTTGTGCAATAGAAACTCTCGTAGTCATTGCAAAATTTTGAACAGACTAAACGTTTTGCAACAATCTGCATAATGAATATACCCCTGGGGTGAAAGCAGTACTGAGTGAGCTATGCCTCTGTGACAGCCCACAGCCACAACGTCTCATTTGATCTAATCAGGCATCTCGTGCATCTTTAGCTCATCACTAGGCGGTGTCAGAGTGGATAAATATATGCCACCTTGTCAGAGTCACAAATGTCATCACTAGAACTCAGTAGGGATGCCACCACAGAACGACAACACACTGTGTGCCTTCTGTTAAAATGACCTCCATCGCCTCCACTGTGTGTGTGTGTGTGCGCCTGTTTGTGTGTGTGTGTGTGTGTTCTCTTCTCCTCCCCCAGCGCAAACAGAACCAAATCAGCCAGACAAAGATCCGAGTGGCCTCCACGTTACTCTTCATCCTGGCGGGCTGCATCCTCTTCGTCACCATCCCTGCAGTCATCTTCAAACACATAGAAGGCTGGACAGGACTGGAGGCCATTTACTTTGTTGTCATCACTCTGACAACTATTGGAATAGGAGACTATGTGGCAGGTGAGAGCTAGCATATTTCTGTACTGTAAGGTTTAGGCAGTGAAAGTGCCATAAACAGATGTTTATCTGATAATGATCTCTCTAAATTGCTGCCATTTTGAGTCCGACATCACGGTATAAGCTTTATACTAAGACATCATGAAGGCTCATAGAGTACATGCTTAAAACAACTAATAAAGCATTTAAATTAGTGTTACCCGCACACTGCTCTTGCTCTGACGAAGGCCTTGTGGTCGATGCGTAAAGCTTATTAAAGAGCAGTGATGCTATCAAGAGCAGTGTCCGGGTTTCTTCTTTTTTCTCATCTTATTCAACTATTACCATGCACTTGTGAAAAAGATCAGATCAGATGTGCTCGTGCCTTTTTTAAATATATTACCACATTTATCATTCTAACAACTGTCTGTACCCATTAATTTAGCTTTAATAAACTCTATTGCCATTTCTACTGTGGCTATATATTTATCATTCATGGTGGGGTCTTAGTGAACGTGGAGAGGGTTCATAATGTGAAAAGCAATTGTCTATTGCCTTAGTGAAATTGATGTCCATTACCAGGCTGTCATAGCTCGATCTCTCTGACAGAGCTGCTGCCGCACCGTACTTATCATTTATTTTCCAATCGCTCTTTGACACACAAACGCTTATCTTCAGAAAATTAGCTTTGGTTGTTTCTGTTCTGGATTTTTGACTGTAACTACCAACTGGATACCACGAAAAAGGGGTAAAAAATAAATAATAAAATAAATATGTTCCAAAATAATCTGACTATCAGGGTTGTTTTCATTAGGCACCAAACGGAAGAAAATTAACTGAAACAGGGAGGGACTGCATGCACTTATCCAATAAGAAAAACACATTTTTGGTTACAGTTAAAAAATATTTTGATATGGTTAGCACTCCTGAACATGACCCAGGTCTCTCATCATGCTGACAGTTTCATTGTTTGTTTACATCCTACAGGAGGGGACCGGAGGGTGGAGTATCGTAATTGGTATAGACCACTGGTGTGGTTCTGGATCCTAGTGGGTTTGGCTTATTTCGCTGCTGTGTTGAGTATGATCGGTGACTGGCTGAGGGTTCTGTCCAAGAAGACAAAAGAGGAGGTAAGATGATATGACTACGCTATACTACTATGGTATAGAACTGGAATGTTGTAGTTGAATAGTACATGGGCTTATGTATTAAAAAACATTCACCCAACTTTCAACCTAAATCCAATGACGATGTGAAATGTTTTGTGGATTTCACGTTGAATTCACGTTGGTTGATAACTCAACCAACTGTTGAGACGTTGAACTAACGTATGTGCCCAGTGGGTAATTACTTTCAACAATTCTGTAAACTATTCCTTTAAAGGTAATAGTCGGTTAATTTGGATTGTCATGCGTTATAGTATTTCATGGTGTGAAATGACCTTGGTTTTATCTTGACATGCACAAGGTCGTTGAGATCAAGGCCCACGCGGCTGAGTGGAAGGCCAACGTGCGCGCCGAGTTCCGGGAGACGCGGCGCCGCCTGAGCGTGGAGCTCAGCGACAAGCTCCAGCGGGCCGCCACCATCCGTAGCATGGAGCGCCGTCAGCTGGGCCTGGACCAGCGGGCCGTCTCCATGGACATGCTCTCCCCGGAACGCCGTGCCGTCTTCAACAGCCTGGACACCAACCCCTACAAGACCTCGTCCCAGGAGAGCATTGATACCAAGATCAACAACCTACGTCTGAGAGGGGCCGAGTGTGATCCACACCGGTCTGACAATGTGGCCGCCTCGGAGGACAACATCTTTAATCGCTTGGGCTCTGTCACCAAGCTGGCCAAGAGGAGCAAGAACCGCGAGCTGAAGAAAAACATCCCAGATGAACTACGATGCAGGCCCTATAGTACTCCGCCCATGGAGATAGGGGAGAGGAAGGAGGAAGAGGAGGAAGATGAGGGATTAGACAAAGAGTTCAACACCAGCCTGTCCGATCTGCCGCTGTTCGTGGAAGTGTGCAAGACCCAGAACGGTTTTACAGTACCATTCATACCACTACAGACCAAAGATAAAGAAACTGAGGAGGAGACATTTCAACTTGAAGAAAAGGAGCTGCATATCCAGATGGATCCTTAAGACTGTTGGCTGTTCCTCCTGAGAAAAACACATTTTAAACATCACTACCGTATGTGCCTTACATCTCTCTCACTCCTCTGTGTGCTTGATATTGGGGGAACAGTTGTCCCTGTGTGCTATGTAATGTTATTCAATATTCACTGTGCCGTAATAACCTGAAGTTAAGACATGGGCATCATCAGTTTCTACAATCACGTGGTAAAATATTGAGATTTGGGGTTCTTGTGGTACAGAACAACCAAAATGATGGTCATGTTTATTTTGAGGGAAGAGAAGATGGCTGCTAATCAGAAGAGTCAATGATAAAGTAAATAAAATGCAGGAGCAGACTGCTATGATGTCTCTTTGGGGAGGGTCTGACCTATATGCACATAGTATTTAGGACTATCAAAGTCCACTATCTGAGGTCATTTTAGGACCAAAGAACTGAGCTGCTGAGAGAAGAACAAACATTGTGAAAGACTGGAGAGGAACTCAGATTTGGTCTCATTCCATCACAATACATAAACTCTATGAAAAATGGATTTAAAAAAAAGGAATAAACACAGCCACATTGTGTGTGCATGTTACATGAGCTAAGCTGTTAAATGTCTAAGTGTATGACTACGCTACCAACTTCATGAACTTTCTTTACAACTTGAATCTCAGGGCTTGTGGTCCTAATGTTGTCGTTGAAATGTGACTAAAGGATGCTGCATTCACACTTTGTAAAAGAGGAGCTTTGGCTGCACTTAGAATGGCTTTCAGAAGATGACAGTTTATGACAATGGAACGGAAGATGAGCCACAATGCAAGGAAGGAGAAAATACCCCCTAATTGCACAGACAGGATACTGTCAAAGATGACATCTTTGTTATACACAGTGTACCATGTTACATTGATGTGTTCTATAAAGAACATTGTGTTCTGACAGATGAGGGATAAAGACACTGAAAACATGCACGAATCGACTTTTGCATTTCAATTGTGGTTTACTAATAGTATTATAATAATCTAATTACAAACCCTTTAAGATGCATGGGTTAAATAACATTACCTCTATGTATATCTCGCTCAATTTCTCACCCACGCGCACGTGCACACTTCACACACGCATATACACACCTAAATTTTCATTCCTTGTGTTTGCATTGAAATGGGTGCAGAATTAGCATGGTGTGAATGCAGCAAAGGACTATAACTATAGTTATGACGCTACAAAGAAATGCGTATTAAAAAAGACATGGAACACAAAAGCATGCTATTTTGCAAAAATATTAATGCTATATGGAAGTGATTGTATACCATCACTTGCTTCAGAAGAGGACGGTTTGCATAGCGTTTGTAACTGCCCATGTTGGTCTAGCATGGGCTACACCTGCTCACTATCTGGACGTTGTTCACAGTATTACTTGTGCCACCATTACATTAAATGTAGTGAGTGCCTTTTGGAAATAAATATCACTGAATGAAGTGCTATTGGGAGTTGCTTGTTTTTTCCTTCGAGCGTAGAGTTATTGTGTTGTCAACATCGCTATTTCTCAGTCTACCTTATCAGAGGTTTTCATCGAGCTGGAAAAAGGAAGTATCCAGCCGTGTATCGCTTTCACTCTCATTGGCAATGACCTTGTTGGAACACAAACAATCCCCTCTTGAGGCCATCTGTGCCCGCCCCTCATAACACCCCCTGTTTAATCTCCAGGGCTGTTTCCTGCTATGAAACCATGTATAGATCATTTTGATATAAAACCTTTTATACTGATCAATATCTCCCATCCCAGTTAGGTGTTGCTGTTCATCTTAGAGGATGTACAGCCTTTGTAGAATAGTGAATTTGAGGGTAATAACAGCACTAGCAAAGAGTTAAACATCAGACAACAGCAGAGGAAAGCTAAATTATGCAGCAACTACAAAGAGTGTACTCTTGGTCTCGCATGAAAGTTGTTGCGAAGCTGTGGAGAAAGATAGCAGATTGAAGCAGGAGCTTTGGTGTTTTATTTCGAATGGAACATGGAAACTACAGAGTGCATGCAGATCAATTGCAGGTTAATTGAAGAGGATGGGTGCCAATGTATTGCAAGATTGTGCTGCGTGGCTGTCTCTATCTATCAGGCTGGTATACAGGAACACCTCCATAATAAACAGAGATCGAGTGCCAGTGTTGGCAGCTATGTGCGTTCTTGAGCCATGAAAAGCTCAAAGAAGCCGGAAACTGTCAATGTTATTGACATTAATGACCTCCATTGTTGCCTGAGTTTGAACGAACTGTACTGTAGATGGAGATGGGTTATTGTCTTGCCTGATAATGGGCAGCTTGACTGAGCAAAATATGAGGCATTTATAAGTGATATTCTTCAAAAATCAATAGGTATATATAATGAATTTGAATTACAATAAAGGGCTGTAACTATCTCAGCAGGTCTTCGGGGCGTAAGGTTGAAATTAGCAGGCCTTTGGAGCATAAAGTTGAAATTAGCATATTTCCAAGATGTGATGGGAGGTTTAGTACCCATTTCAGACAGATCGCACACTGGCAGTTCTTATACACACACATCCTCCAACATTTTGTCTATCCTCATCAACAGCTACAGAGCAGTGGTAACAACACCACTGATTCAAGAACATCACATCTATTGAGCTTTCTTCCTGTGAGGTTGCTAGAAATAGGCTTACAGATTATAGCAGGGGACTTGGGTGAGACATTCAATTAACAGTGATTGCTCCTGTGTATTTTGATGTAAACCTGGCTAGGTTATAATCATGTAATGGAAAGAAACAATAAAAGCAGGTGTGATATTTTATCCACTTTTTTTAACGCTTGAACTGTTAAACATCAAACCATCAAACCAATCAGATTTTCTATTATATTAAATTCACATAGAAATATGGGTTATAGATCTATCATTCTACTTGAAAGCAAGTCTAAGACGCTGTAGGTCTGTTCTATGTGCACTATTTCTATGCTTCCCATTCATAAGTTTTTGTTTTTGCGCCTTTACTTTCAGTTTTGTGCTCCAGCTTCAGACAGCCTGAAACAATATATATTTCTGCATAGTGCAATTTTAAAGGTCATAGATCCTAGCCAATCTCCAACATGGAATATAAATCACATGGCTGTACAAATATTACCTCGCTTCTTTACGTGTCTGTCATTGCCAAGTCTGCAGCCACAGTGAGGAACATAGCTGGGTTCAGGTTATAGGTCACAGCACCAATTCAGTTCTAACCCACCCGGGAGATGTGTTGTTGAATAAACCACCAACTATATCCACAGCCAACTAAACACAGATCTCTACATACAAGCACATCAGGATCATTGAAAGTGTTGGTGAACTTTACTGCTCCTGCTACCTAAAACTATCATTCCACAGGCTCACTGGCCACACTGTCAGTCTATCTGTGACTAATATTAATGTCCCACAGGTCAGCGACTTCCTGGGTGTTCACCGGAGTTCCACACAGAGGTATTGACTTGGCAGTGTGGCTATGAGGACAGAGGGAATATCACTGAACACACACACACACACACACACACACACACACACACACACACATATGTTTCACTATCCTTGTTGGGACCTCAAATTCCATTCAAATTTCAATTTTCCCTAAACCCTAACCCGAAGGAACTTTGAAGTGAAACACTGTCCATTCTGACTTCTGCTCCCTCGCCCTTCACATCCTCAACCCTCAGTCACTCAGCCAGTGCAAGCCAGTACCAGTCATGTGGACTGAAGACCAGCTGTTATGCCTCAGTGCCATATGGTCACCTCAGGCCTCCTCCTTCAGCGATGTATCAAAGTGATGAATGAATCCTGATGTTTAGCAGCTTGGACTGAGGTGATTTCCTTCTATCAACTCCCAGGATATCTGTCAGTAGGGGAACGGCCATAGAATCACAATTGCTTTTCGCCAGTCACGACTTACGAGTGTAGCCAACTCTGACAGTGTTATGTTAGCACTGCAGCAGAAAAAAGGAGTGGTGCTGTGAGGGACAGAACTGGGAAGAATGTACAAGGATCAGAGACTCGAGAGTCACATTGACTAGGCTGATTTGGCTCTGAGCTTGATCTGTGCTTTACCTCAGCACTCTGTGTTCTATTCTACAACGCCAGCCTCTAACAGGGACACACACACACCTCACACACCTCGCTCACATGAAGACACACATGTACAGGATTTAGAGTCCTTGACAAGGTGCGCCAAAGAAATCACGCAATGTGTGATGCGGCAAGGTGTGTGGTTGCCATGGAAACCGCTATCCGTGTAAATCTCAGCCAATTGGGCTGAGTGAGTTTCTGCCTTTCCATGATAAGCCGACAAACTCACCATTCGCCCACGCAAACACTTTCTACACCACAGTTAATTTTTTTTACAGGGATTTTCAATAGTTAACATGTTAGATGAATGCACCACATGAGAAAATCAATAAGTATAATATCTGTACTGGGGCTGACTCTTGCCTTGCCACACCTCTGTCTCAGAGGACAAGATGTTTTCTTTTCCTGTAAAGTGTCTAGCCAGGCCTCTCCACCATGGCAGGGTCGCACCCCCCTTCTTCACAACTATTTTGTCACATACACTGAAATTAGACAAACTATTTGAGTTTTAGCAACCAGGAAATGGTGCAGCGATTTATGCATAGGTCAATTTAAAGGTTACAGATCCCAGGCAATCTCTGACATGAAATATAAACCACATAGCTGTACAAATATTACCCTGTTTCATTACATGCCTGTCATTGTCTTGTCTGCAGCCACAGTGAGGAACACAGCTGGGCAGCCTGCTACAAAGAGACATAACAAGAGGAGGAAAATAATAGGTTAAGAAAAAAGGGTCACTTTCCCTTCTTCTGGCTCTCCCCCCTTCTTCTGGGTCTCCCCCCTTCTTCTGGGTCTCCCCCTTCTTCTGGGTCTCCCCCCTTCTTCTGGGTATCCCCCCTTCTTCTGGCTCTCCCCCTTCTTCTGGCTCTCCCCCTTCTTCTGGGTCTCCCCCCTTCTTTGCATGGCTCCTCCCTTCTTCTGGGTCTCCCCCTTCTTCTGGGTCTCCCCCTTCTTCTGGGTCTCCCCCTTCTTCTGGGTCTCCCCCCTTCTTTGCATGGCTCCTCCCTTCTTTGCATGGCTCCTCCCTTCTTTGCATGGCTCCTCCCTTCTTCTGGGTCTCCCCCTTCTTCTGGGTCTCCCCCCTTCTTTGCATGGCTCCTCCCTTCTTCACTCCTATAGAGGATCAATACTTCTGTAATGACAGATAAATGTTCCATGTTTATAATACCACCATACAGCAACCCCTATATCAGATTATCCAGAACACTTATTGTTGTCCTTTATAAAATAAATTACAATAACTTTGATTAGAGTGTACAGACGCAGACATACAGATGCAGATACTGATGCTAAATGCAATCCCTAATGCATCCATGTGTAGCACATGGAGATGTCCTCAGCCTTAAGTAGAGTATTCTTCATTATCCACTGGGGGCAATTCATTTTGCAGCACGTAGTAAAAACACATTGAACACATATCAAAACAAGGCATACAGCAACATGTACACACCTAGCAGTGCTACTACAGGTCATTGAGGAAGATGATAGCAAAATGATAGTTTAAGCCTATTGTTTTTAAACGTGGGGAGCCTGTATATAAGCTCTGAGAGAAGCAACATAAATTAATCAAAGAAGAGATGTTGAGAGTCCCTCGGAATGGATTGTGCCTTCCTGTACAGTGTGACTAGTGTCTGACACAGGTGAGAAAGGCCAGTTGTGTTCCTTCCTGCTACCTAGTTTTACAATGTTACCCAGCCTGCTCTTACTCTTTACATTGAGACGACCAAAACAGCAGATCATATTAAATGTTAAAATGGATAAAAATTAACGACCTGTAAAATATTGTCATCATCTACCAGGAAGGATCTTCTATCAGGAAGAAGCACTGATTTCACTTTGCACAAATAGCATCCACATTGGCCTCAAAACTCAGTTTGCTGTCAAGGAAAGTGCCAACATATTTGAATCGATCAACGGTCTCCACTGGCTCACCATCTATCACAGTCTGTATCTGTGGCAGTCAATAGCCATATCCTTGGTTTTCTTGACATTAAGATCTAAGTTGGAACGGTCAAGTCATCCAAAGAACTCCTCCACCACTGGGTCAGGGCTCGCCTCCTCATCCTGTAAAATACTCCTCCACCACTGGGTCATGGCTCGCCTCCTCATCCTGTAAAGAACTCCTCCACCACTGGGTCATGGCTTGCCTCCTCATCCTGCAAAGAACTCCTCCACCACTGGGTCATGGCCCGCCTCCTCATCCTGTAAAATACTCCTCCACCACTGGGTCATGGCCCGCCTCCTCATCCTGCAAAGAACTCCTCCACCACTGGGTCATGGCCCGCCTCCTCATCCTGTAAAGAACTCCTCCACCACTGGGTCATGGCTTGCCTCCTCATCCTGCAAAGAACTCCTCCACCACTGGGTCATGGCCCGCCTCCTCATCCTGTAAAATACTCCTCCACCACTGGGTCATGGCCCGCCTCCTCATCCTGCAAAGAACTCCTCCACCACTGGGTCATGGCTCGCCTCCTCATCCTGTAAAGAACTCCTCCACCACTGGGTCATGGCCCGCCTCCTCATCCTGTAAAGAACTCCTCCACCACTGGGTCATGGCCTGCCTCCTCATCCTGTAAAATACTCCTCCACCACTGGGTCATGGCCTGCCTCCTCATCCTGTAAAGAACTCCTCCACCACTGGGTCATGGCTCGCCTCCTCATCCTGTAAAGAACTCCTCCACCACTGGGTCATGGCTCGCCTCCTCATCCTTTAAAGAACTCCTCCACCACTGGGTCATGGCCTGCCTCCTCATCCTGTAAAGAACTCCTCCACCACTGGGTCATGGCCCGCCTCCTCATCCTGTAAAGAACTCCTCCACCACTGGGTCATGGCTCGCCTCCTCATCCTGTAAAGAACTCCTCCACCACTGGGTCATGGCTCGCCTCCTCATCCTGTAAAGAACTCCTCCACCACTGGGTCATGGCTCGCCTCCTCATCCTGTAAAGAACTCCTCCACCACTGGGTCATGGCTCGCCTCCTCATCCTGTAAAGAACTCCTCCACCACTGGGTCATGGCTCGCCTCCTCATCCTGTAAAATACTCCTCCACCACTGGGTCATGGCCCGCCTCCTCATCCTGTAAAGAACTCCTCCACCACTGGGTCATGGCTCGCCTCCTCATCCTGTAAAATACTCACGATAACCGAGTTGTCTGCAAACTTTATGATATGTCTTGTTGTGATTACTCTGTGGTACAAACAACAGTGGGGAAAGGACGCACCCTTGTGGTGAACCAGTTGAGGAGAATAGTGGGCTGGATAGGGAGCCATTGACTCTCAGCTATAAAGTTCTATTGGTTCAAAAGTCAATCAACCAACTGATTTTGTTAGATCAAAATTGGACAAATGCCTTTCTGCTGAGACGTGATTGTATATAATTAAAAGCTGAAGAGAAGTCAACAAATAGTAGTCTGGCATGGGTCTTACTTCTCTCAAGATGTTTAAGGACATAGTTAAAAAGAGTGATAGTTGCAACTTCCTAGCAACGGTCATCGAAATTGTTAAAAAGATTTTTAAATAAAATTCTAATAAATTCAACAGCGGGACAAAGGATGAAGATACTCTTAGAATTATTATAAATCATCAGAAATTGACTGAATTATACCACATAAAACATTTTACTGGCACAGACAAACAATGAATGGAATTCATGGATTTTGGTGGGAATTCAGATATTCAATTTGTCAAATGTCACTTTTTCTTAGATTTGTTTATTTATTTAGTCACATGCACAGGGTACAGTGAAATGTAGTTGCAGCGTACAGTGAAATGTCGTTGCAGGGTACAGTGACATGTAGTTGCAGGATACAGTGACATGTAGTTGCAGGGTACAGTGACATGTAGTTGCAGGGTACAGTGAAATGTAGTTGCGGGGTACAGTGAAATGTCGTTGCAGCGTACAGTGAAATGTAGTTGCAGCGTACAGTGAAATGTCGTTGCAGGGTACAGTGAGATGTAGTTGCAGCGTACAGTGAAATGTCGTTGCAGGGTACAGTGACATGTAGTTGCGGGGTACAGTGAAATGTAGTTGCAGGGTACAGTGAAATGTAGTTGCAGGGTACAGTGAAATGTAGTTGCAGGGTACAGTGACATGTAGTTGCAGGGTACAGTGACATGTAGTTGCAGGATACAGTGACATGTAGTTGCAGGGTACAGTGAAATGTAGTTGCGGAGTACAGTGACATGTAGTTGCAGGGTACAATGACATGTAGTTGCAGGGTACAGTGAAATGTAGTTGCAGGGTACAGTGAAATGTAGTTGCGGGGTACAGTGACATGTAGTTGCAGGGTACAGTGACATGTAGTTGCAGGATACAGTGACATGTAGTTGCAGGGTACAGTGAAATGTAGTTGCGGAGTACAGTGACATGTAGTTGCAGGGTACAGTGACATGTAGTTGCGGGGTACAGTGACATGTAGTTGCAGGGTACAATGACATGTAGTTGCAGGGTACAGTGAAATGTAGTTGCAGGGTACAGTGAAATGTAGTTGCGGGGTACAGTGACATGTAGTTGCAGGGTACAGTGACATGTAGTTGCAGGGTACAGTGACATGTAGTTGCAGGGTACAGTGACATGTAGTTGCAGGATACAGTGACATGTAGTTGCAGGGTACAGTGAAATGTAGTTGCGGAGTACAGTGACATGTAGTTGCAGGGTACAATGACATGTCGTTGCAGGGTACAGTGAAATGTAGTTGCAGGGTACAGTGAAATGTAGTTGCAGGGTACAGTGACATGTAGTTGCAGGGTACAGTGACATGTAGTTGCGGGGTACAGTGACATGTAGTTGCGGGGTACAGTGACATGTAGTTGCATGGTACAGTGACATGTAGTTGCATGGTACAGTGACATGTAGTTGCGGGGTACAGTGACATGTAGTTGCAGGATACAGTGAAATGTAGTTGCAGGGTGAGGTGACATGTAGTTGCAGGGTACAGTGACATGTAGTTGCAGGGTACAGTGACATGTAGTTGCGGGGTACAGTGACATGTAGTTGCAGCGTACAGTGACATGTAGTTGCATGGTACAGTGACATGTAGTTGCAGGGTACAGTGAAATGTAGTTGCAGGGTACAGCGAAATGTAGTTGCAGGGTACAATGACATGTAGTTGCAGGATGCAGTGAAATGTAGTTGCAGTGAAATGTAGTTGCAGTGTACAGTGAAATTCTTCATCTCTGAGCTCTAACAGTGCAAGTGTGAATAAAACAATAACAAATAAATACAAATCTAGTAATAATAACAACGTATACTGTAGATGTTTTCAAATGATATATATCAATGTCCACTGGGGTGTGGGCAGGGCAATTGTCCGTTGAGAGGGTATAAAATATCGGTGGCTGAGGTCCCTGATGATCTTCTTGGCCTTCCTGCGACACCTGGTGTTGTAGGTGTCCTGGAGGGCAGCCAAAGTGCACCTAATGGTGGGTTCGGCTGAGTGTACCACACTCTGTAGCGCCTTGCAGTCAGCGGCAGTGGAGTTGCTTTACTAGGCTGTGATGCAGTCTGATAGTATGCTCTCGATGGTGTTCCTGTAGAACACTGTGAGGGCCCTCTGGGATGGGACGTATTTCTTCCTTCACCACGGTGTCCATGTGATTTGACTATTTCAGCTCCTCTGAGATGTGTACACAGAGGAACCTGACGTTTTTGACCGTGTCCACTGAGGCCCAGTTGATGAGGATGGGGGCGTGCCCAGCCTGATTCCTCCTGAAGTCCACAATCAGCTCCTTTGTTTTTCTGAAGTTGAGAGAGAGAGGTTATTTACCTGGCACCATGATGTCAGAGTGCCTAACTCCACCCTGTAGGCCATCTCGTCGTTGTTGGTAATCAGGCCCACAACTGTCATGTCATCAGCGAACTTAGAACTGTGTGAGGCCACGCAGTTGTGGGTATACAGAGAGTACAGGAGGAGACTGAGGATGCACCCTTGTGGGGCCCCATGTTGAGGATTAGTGTGGAGGAGGTAATGTTGTCTACTGTACCTTCACCACCTGGGGGTGGCCGTCAGGAAGTCCAGGACCCAGTTGCATAGGGAGGAGTTCAGTCTTAGTGCCGTGAACTTTTTGGTGAGCTTAGAGGGCACTATAGTATTGAAGGCAGAGCTGTAGTCGATGAACAGCATCCTTACATATTCATTCCTCTTGTCCAGGTGGGTGAGGGCAGTGCGCCATGAAATGGTGATTGCGTCGTCCGTGGATCTGTTGGGCGGTAGACGAATTGGAGAGGGTTGACTGTGTCGGGGAAGGAGGAGGTGATGTGGTCTTTGACTAGCCTCCCAAAGCACTTTATTATGATGGAATTGAGTGCTACGGGTCGGTGGTCATTCAGTTCAGTTGCTTTCTTTTTCTTGGCCATGGGGATGATAGTGGACATGTTGAAGGGATAACAGCCTGAGCTAGAGAGAGATTGAAAATGTCAGAAAACAAAAAAACTGACTGGTTTGCACATGCTCTGATGGCGCGGCAAGGGATGCCGTCTGGCCAGGCAGCCTTGCGAGGGTTAAAATTTGAATGACCTCCAAACATCCTTCATGGAGACTGGAAGCACATAACCCTCATTGTCCTCAGGGGTTCTCTTCGGCTGCTCAGAGTCGTTTTGCTCGAAGCGCAAGAAAAAGCTGTTTAGCTCATCCGGTAAGGCGGTGTTGGGGTCCACGGCATGACATACAGTACGCCTCGTATCCGTCCCGCTGAATTGTACCTCCATTTTTTCTCTATACGTGTGTCTCGCCATATTGATCAATCTGCATAGGTCGTATTTGTACTGTTTGACCATACAATTGTCCCTGGTCTCTCCTTCAGTTTCCCGACAAGGCTGCCATCAATCCACAGTTTTTGATTCGGATAAGTTTTGAAAGACACTATCGGTATCACATCATCTATGCACTTTTGGATGAATCTGGTTACTGAGTCAGCGTATTCATTGATGTTATCCCCAGAGTGACCCGGAACATAGTTCAATCTACACCATCAAAACAATCAGAATCCTTGGAGCAAGGATTCTGATTGGTCAGACCAGTGTTGTACAGACCTGTCCATTGAAACTTCCCTCTTTGAGTCTTTGTTTGTAGGCGGGGAGGAGCAAAATTGAGTTACAGTCAGAAAAGAAAGAGCTATGGGAGATGGCCTTATACCCGTGTCGAAAAGGCTTGTAGCAGTGGTCCAGCATTGAATCTACGAGAGTTGGACAGTACATTTATTTGATAGTAATTCAGGAGCACAGTTCTCAATTTACTTTTGTTTAAGCAACAATTAATACAGCCTCTGCGTAAGCAGTCTCCAGTTTGTTCAGTCTCCAATGAAGATCTTTGAGAGTATTTTTAGTGTCGGCTTGGGGCGGGATGTATGCAGCCGTGGTGATAATCCCTGAGAACTGTCTCTGAAGGTTAAAGGGTGACATTTGATGACCAGGTTTTCCAAGTCGGGAGAACAGAAGTTCCTGTACGTTTCCTCCATTGCAAAATAAATAAAATAAAAAATAAATAATAATATATATATATATATATATTTATATACAGTATATCACAAAAGTGAATACACCTCTCACATTTTTGTAAATATTTGAGTACATCTTTTCATGTGACAACACTGAAGAAATGCCAATTTGCTACAATGTAAAGTAGTGAGTGTACAGCTTGTATAACAGTGTCCCCAGTGTCCCCTGTCCCCTCAAAATAACTCAACACACAGCCATTAATGTCTAAACCGCTGGCAACAAAAGTAAGTACACCCCTAAGTGAAAATGTCCAAATTGGGCCTAAAGTGTCAATATTTGGCGTGGCCACCATCATTTTCCAGCACTGCCTTAACCCTCTTGGGCATGTAGTTCACCAGAGCTTCACAGGTTGCCACTGGAGTCCTCTTCTACTGCTCCATGACGACATCACGGAGCTGGTGGATGTTAGAGACCTTGCACTCCTCCACCTTCCGTTTGAGGATGCCCCACAGATGCTCAATAGGGTTTAGGTCTGGAGACATGCTTGGCCATTCCATCACCTTTACCCTCAGCTTCTTTAGCAAGGCAGTGGTTGTCTTGGAGGTGTGTTTGGGGTCGTTATCATGTTGGAATACTGCCCTGCGGCCCAGTCTCCGAAGGGAGGGGATCATGCTCTGCTTCAGTATGTCACAGTACATGTTGGCATTCATGGTTCCCTCAATGAACTGTAGCTCCCCAGTGCCGGCAGCATTCATGCAGCCCCAGACCATGACACTCCCACCACCATGCTTGACTGTAGGCAAGACACACTTGTCTTTGTACTCCTCACCTGGTTGCCGCCACACACGCTTGACACCACCTGAACCAAATAAGTTTATCTTGGTCTCATCAGACCACAGGACATGGTTCCAGTAATCCATGTTCTTAGTCTGCTTGTCTTCAGCAAACGGTTTGCGGGCTTTCTTGTGCATCATCTTTAGAAGAGGTTTCCTTCTGGGACGACAGCCATGCAGACCAATTTGATGCAGTGTACGGCGTATGGTCTGAGCACTGACAGGCTGACCCCCCACCCCTTCAACCTCTGCAGCAATGCTGGCAGCACTCATACGTCTATTTCCCAAAGACAACCTCTGGATATGACGCTGAGCACGTGCACTCAACTTATTTGGTCGACCATGGCGAGGCCTGTTCTGAGTGGAACCCGTCCAGTTAAACCGCTGTATGGTCTTGGCCACCGTGCTGCAGCTCAGTTTCAGGGTCTTGGCAATATTCGTATAGCCCAGGCCATCTTTATGTAGAGCAACAATTATATTTCTCAGATCCTCAGACGGTTCTTTGCCATGAGGTGCCATGTTGAACTTCCAGTGACCAGTCAGTATGAGGGAGTGTGAGAGTGATGACACCAAATTTAACACACCTGCTCCCCATTCACACCTGAGACCTTGTAACACTAACGAATCACATGACACCGGGGAGGGAAAATGGCTAATTGGGCCCAATTTGGACATCTTCACTTAGGGGTGTACTCACTTTTGTTGCCAGCGGTTTAGACATTAATGGCTGTGTGTTGAGTTACTTTGAGGGGACAGCAAATTTACACTGTTATACAAGCTGTACACTCTCTACTTTACATTGTAGCAAAGTGTCATTTCTTCAGTGTTGTCACATGAAAAGATATACTCAAATATTTACAAAAATGTGAGGGGTGTACTCACTTTTGTGATATACTGTATATACATATATGTACATTTTTCTGCATATCTAAGCTCTTGAGCTGTCTGTATCCTCCTAAAGCAAACTAAATACGCTTCTTTGCATCTCTGCTAAAATCTGGGTAAAAGATTGAAAGGAACGTGAGTCTTATTCAGTACATTTAGTTATTGCTTAACGTCTACCAACCTTGCCAGCAGACATGCCAGCTAAGACAGTTAGACAAGCTAGCTACTCCAACTTGATTGATAGCCTGAAATGACTTCTTGGTAGCTAGTTATGAGGTTGGGAGTTTGGGAACCAATCTGGGCAAGCTAAAACCAACTTCATAAAATTCCTAGGTAGCTAGTAGTATTACAGAGAAACACTTAAAAAAAATATATATATATATCCCTTTGTTCAACTATAGATGAGGATGAGCCTCTTATAGTATCTATTGATTTACTGTGCAAAGAGAAAGACCTCATCATCACCTCCAACTCACACTAACCTCCATATACTGACAGGTAGGAGAAGTATTATATATAATTGCCCACGGGGGGTACAGGGGCACGTGTCCCCTCAGACTTGTCATATTTAATATATATATATTACTTCTCCTACCTGTCAGTACATGGAGGTTAGTCTGAGTTGGAGGTGATGATGAGGTCTTTCTCTTTGCACAGTAAATCGATAGATACTATAAGAGGCTCATCCTCATCTATAGTTGAACAAAGGGAGCTGTTCTCTGTGAAGCTGTTTAGCCAGAAGAAAACTAGAGAAAGTGGTTTGGAAATACATTCTAGGGGGCTAAAAATATCAAAGACAAAAAGCCACTGTCAGCGGGATGAAAGAGTGAGGGAGAGAGACATTTAGGGAGGGGGCCACAGAACATCATACAAACAATGATGGAGAGAATGTGAGGGAGGGAGAGATGGAGAGAGATCCACAGCGGAACAAAGAAGGACATACAATGGAGAATAGAAACATCCATCCATCCAACTCACTTGGTGGCTACTGCTGGGCTGTGACCACAAGAGTTCCTGTGGAAAATGATAACCATTCAATTAATTGCATTTTATGAATGATGAAGAGAAGAAAAATAAAATAAGATGCATTATTCTCTTAGCCTGGTCCCAGATCCAAAACAGCATTCCTTCCTCTGGGATGCTTCAACAGGTGACTAATCAATAATCTAATCAAAAATCTAATCAATAATCAAGACATTCAATAGAGGCATGCAACCACACGCAAACATATTTAGGTTAATTTCAATATTCTTAAATACATACACACTTCAATCAAGCATCTGGTTAGCTTTTTTCCCCAAATGGGGCTGAAATGTGTTTGGGTATGCTTTCACTTCCCTGGTCTCAGACCTGTTTGTGCTTTCACTTCTCTGGTCCCAGACCTGTTTGTGCTTTCACTTCTCTGGTCCCAGACCTGTTTGTGCTTTCACTTCTCTGGTCCCAGACCTGTTTGTGCTTTCACTTCCCTGGTCCCAGACCTGTTTGTGCTTTCACTTCTCTGGTCCCAGACCTGTTTGTGCTTTCACTTCTCTGGTCCCAGACCTGTTTGTGCTTTCACTTCTCTGGTCCCAGACCTGTTTGTGCTTTCACTTCCCTGGTCCCAGACCTGTTTGTGCTTTCACTTCTCTGGTCCCAGACCTGTTTGTGCTTTCACTTCTCTGGTCCCAGACCTGTTTGTGCTTTCACTTCCCTGGTCCCAGACCTGTTTGTGCTTTCACTTCCCTGGTCCCAGACCTGTTTGTGCTTTCACTTCTCTGGTCCCAGACCTGTTTGTGCTTTCACTTCTCTGGTCCCCAACCTGTTTGTGCTTTCACTTCTCTGGTCCCCAACCTGTTTGTGCTTTCACTTCTCTGGTCCCCAACCTGTTTGTGCATTCACTACCCTCCCTGTTCCCAAACCTGTTTGTGCGAATTGAATTGACGTCTGTGCCCAGTGGGTAGTGACAAACCTGGAATGGAATAACAAGTCAAAAGTTATGTATTAAATGAACAAGTCTCCAGATATGCTCATAATCTTAGCCGAACAGACAAGACTCCATGTCAATATAAATGATGTTTATTGGAGGACTATAGCGGAATATTCCCACATCAGACCTCCCTGGTCTTTGCTTTTTGGAAACTTGCCCAGCATGGCCCGGGCTTGATCTTTGATATAGAGAATCTAATTAGTGAGGAGGACAAGTCACTTGGATCTATTAGGTTGGGATAATAATAACCCTTGATGCGTTATGTTGCATTAGTCTACATCTGTGTTTCCTAACCCTGGTCCTGGGAACTCAAATGGGTGTGGGATTTTAAATTATTGGTGACCATTTTAATCAGCTTTGTAGTGCTAGGGCAAAAACTCAAATGTGCACCCCTTTGGCGCCCATGGACCAGGATTCAGAAACATTGCTCTAGATCAGTGTTTCCCAACTCCAGTCCCCCAGTACCACAACCTTGTTTCCCAACTCAAGTCCTCCAGTACCCCCAACCTTGTTTCCCAACTCCAGTCCTCCAGTACCCCCAACCTTGTTGCCCAACTCCAGTCCTCCAGTACCCCCAACCTTGTTTCCCAACTCCAGTCCTCCAGTACCCCCAAAGGTATACATTTTAATTGAAGCCACTGACAAACACACTTGATTAAACTTTTCAACTAATAATCAAGCCCTCAATGAGTTGAATCAGGTGTTAGTCCGGGGCTACAACAATGTGTACTGTTAAGGGTACTTATGGACTGGAGGTAGGAAATACTGTTCTAGATGACTGATAAATATGAGCAAGGCTAGGTTGGTTACATTATTTGGTCAAACTCTGTAGGCCTATGTACATATTGTTCATTGCTGCCAATGGAGGAATATGCTGTTTCTATTTCCTGAATACCTCTCTTGCTCCTGCATGTTCTCTGCAACCATCTGGCTAAGATATGCAGCAGGTTGCACTGAGCAGGTCAAAGCATCACATCGCTGGGGTTATGCCTAATCCATTTTACGCTTGTATTCCAGTGTAGATTGGGAAGCTGGGCTGTCTATTTCATTAGGTTGGTTATTGTCTACCTGAGCCATTGCTCTTGTCTTTCATTACAGTAGGATTAGGAGGCTTTGTTTGCAGTGGGCTTTGTGACAGCCTCCTCCTCGTGTGGGTTACTATGTGTGTTCGATTGAGCTCGCCTGGCACAATAGAACCCAATTGAATTGTTCCAATAGTGCAAACCCTGCTTATTCGGTACTCCAAGCAGTCTTAACTTAACGCTGAGAGAGAATGACTGCTATTTTAAGCACAGGCCAGATTCTGTCTGGGGAAGCCCATCCACAGGCTTCTGTTAAGTCTGTCTGCTCCCAACTGAGGCTCCTTTGCCTGGGGTTAGGCTGGAGGTATTACCCTGGGGTTAGGCTGGAGGTATTACCCTGGGGTTAGGCTGGAGGTATTACCCTGGGGTTAGGCTAGATGTATTACCCTGGGGTTAGGCTGGATGTATTACCCTGGGGTTAGGCTGGATATATTACCCTGGGGTTAGGCTAGATGTATTACCCTGGGGTTAGGCTGGAGGTATTACCCTGGGGTTAGGCTAGATGTATTACCCTGGGGTTAGGCTGGAGGTATTACCCTGGGGTTAGGCTGGAGGTATTACCCTGGGGTTAGGCTGGAGGTATTACCCTGGGGTTAGGCTGGAGGTATTACCCTGGGGTTAGGCTGGAGGTATTACTCTGGGGTTAGGCTAGATGTATTACCCTGGGGTTAGGCTGGAGGTATTACCTTGGGATTAGGCTGGATATATTACCCTGGGGTTAGGCTGGAGGTATTACCTTGGGGTTAGGCTGGAGGTATTACCCTGGGGTTAAGCTGGAGGTATTACTCTGGGGTTAGGCTAGATGTATTACCCTGGGGTTAGGCTGGAGGTATTACCCTGGGGTTAGGCTAGATGTATTACCCTGGGGTTAGGCTGGAGGTATTATCCTGGGGTTAGGCTAGATGTATAATCTTGGGGTTAGGCTGGAGGTATTACTCTGGGGTTAGGCTAGATGTATTATCCTGGGGTTAGGCTGGAGGTATTACCCTGGGGTTAGGCTAGATGTATTATCCTGGGGTTAGGCTGGAGGTATTACTCTGGGGTTAGGCTAGATGTATTACCCTGGGGTTAGGCTGGAGGTATTACCCTGGGGTTAGGCTAGATGTATTACACTGGGGTTAGGCTGGAGGTATTAACCTGGGGTTAGGCTGGAGGTATTACCCTGGGGTTAGGCTAGATGTATTACCCTGGGGTTAGGCTGGATATATTTATCTAGGGATAGACTGTCTGTATCACCATGGGGTTAGGCTAGATGTATTACCATGGGGTTAGGCTGGACGTATTACCCTGGGGTTAGGCTGGATGTATTACCCTGGGGTTAGTCTGGGTGTATTACCCTGGGGTTGGGCTGCATGTATTACCCTGGGGTTAGTCTGGGTGTATTACCCTGGGGTTAGGCTCGAGGTATTACCCTGGTGTTCGGCTGGATGTATAACCCTGGGGTTAGGCTGGATGTTTTACCCTGGGGTTAGGCTGGATGTATTACTTTGGAGGTAGACTGGCTGTATCACCATGGGGTTAGGCTGGATGTATTACCCTGGGGTTAGGCTGGATGTATTACTTTGGAGGTAGACTGGCTGTATCACCATGGGGTTAGGCTGGATGTATTACCCTGGGGTTAGGCTGGATGTATTACTCTGGAGTTAGGCTGGATGTATTACCCTGGGGTTGAGATGGATCTATTACCCTGGGGTGAGGCTGGATGTATTACCTTGGGGTTAGGCTAGATGTATTACCCTAGGGTTAGGCTGGATGTATTACGCTGGGGTTAGGCTGGATGTATTTCTCTAGGGTTTGGATGTTTCACCATGGGGTTAGGCTGGATGTATTACCCTGGGGCTAGGCTGTATGTATTACTCTGGAGTTTGGCTGGATGTATTACCCTGGGGTTGGGCTGGATCTATTACCCTGGGGTTAGGCTGGGTGTATTACCTTGGGGTTAGGATGGATGTATTACCTTGGGGTTAGGCTGGATGTATTTCTCTAGGGTTAAACTGGCTGTATCACCATGGGGTTAGGCTGGATGTATTACCTTGGGGTTAGGCTGGATGTATTACCATGGGATTAGGCTGGGTGTATTACCCTGGGGTTAGGCTGGATGTATTACCATGGGGTTAGGCTGGATGCATTGCCCTGGGGTTAGGCTGGATGTATTACCCTGGGTTTAGGCTGGATGTATTACCCTGGGGTTAGGCTGGATGTATTACCCTGGGGTTAGGCTGGACGTATTACCCTGGGTTTTAGGCTGGATGTATTACCCTGGGGTTAGGCTGGGTGTATTACCCTGGATTTAGGCTAGATGTATTACCCTGGGGTTAGGCTGGACGTATTACCCTGGGGTTAGGCTGGATGTATTACCCTGGGGTTGGGCTGCATGTATTACCCTGGGGTTAGTCTGGGTGTATTACCCTGGGGTTAGGCTCGAGGTATTACCCTGGTGTTCGGCTGGATGTATTACCCTGGGTTTAGGCTGGATGTTTTACCCTGGGGTTAGGCTGGATGTATTACTTTGGAGGTAGACTGGCTGTATCACCATGGGGTTAGGCTGGATGTATTACCCTGGGGTTAGGCTGGATGTATTACTTTGGAGGTAGACTGGCTGTATCACCATGGGGTTAGGCTGGATGTATTACCCTGGGGTTAGGCTGGATGTATTACCCTGGGGTTAGGCTGGATGTATTACTCTGGAGTTAGGCTGGATGTATTAACCTGGGGTTAGGCTGGATGTATTACCCTGGGGTTAGGCTGGATGTATTACTCTGGAGTTAGGCTGGATGTATTACCCTGGGGTTGATATGGATCTATTACCCTGGGGTGAGGCTGGATGTATTACC
This sequence comes from Oncorhynchus masou masou, assembly GCF_036934945.1. NCBI lineage: Eukaryota > Metazoa > Chordata > Actinopteri > Salmoniformes > Salmonidae > Oncorhynchus > Oncorhynchus masou. The sequence continues at coordinate 34,769,163 of NC_088227.1, read as the reverse complement.
TTGGGGTTAGGCTAGATGTATTACCCTAGGGTTAGGCTGGATGTATTTCTCTAGGGTTTGGCTGTTTCACCATGGGGTTAGGCTGGATGTATTACCCTGGGGCTAGGCTGGATGTATTACTCTGGAGTTTGGCTGGATGTATTACCCTGGGGTTAGGCTGGATGTATTACCCTGGGGTTAGTCTTGGTGTATTACCCTGGGGTAGGGCTGGATGTATTACCCTGGGGTTAGGCTGGATGTATTACCCTGGGGTTGGGCTGGATGTATTACCCTTCGGTTAGTCTGGGTGTATTACCCTGGGGTTAGGCTCGAGGTATTACCCTGGTGTTCGGCTGGATGTATTAACCTGGGGTTGGGCTGGATCTATTACCCTGGGTTAGGCTAGATGTATTACCTTGGGGTTAGGCTGGGTGTATTACCCGGGGGTTGGGCTGGATGTATTACCCTGAGGTTAGGCTGGATGTATTACCCTGGGGCTAGGCTGGATGTATTACCCTGGAGTTAGGCTGGATGTATTACCCTGGGGTTAGGCTGGATGTATTACCCTGGGGTTAGGCTGGATGTATTACCCTGGGGTTAGGCTGGACGTATTACCCTGGGGTTAGGCTGGATGTATTACCCTGGGGTTGGGCTGGATGCATTACCCTGGGGTTAGGCTGGATGTATTACCATGGGGTTAAACTGGCTGTATCACCATGGGGTTAGGCTGGACGTATTACCCTGGGTTTTAGGCTGGATGTATTACCCTGGGGTTAGGCTGGGTGTATTACCCTGGATTTAGGCTAGATGTATTACCCTGGGGTTAGGCTGGACGTATTACCCTGGGGTTAGGCTGGATGTATTACCCTGGGGTTGGGCTGCATGTATTACCCTGGGGTTAGTCTGGGTGTATTACCCTGGGGTTAGGCTCGAGGTATTACCCTGGTGTTCGGCTGGATGTATTACCCTGGGTTTAGGCTGGATGTTTTACCCTGGGGTTAGGCTGGATGTATTACTTTGGAGGTAGACTGGCTGTATCACCATGGGGTTAGGCTGGATGTATTACCCTGGGGTTAGGCTGGATGTATTACTTTGGAGGTAGACTGGCTGTATCACCATGGGGTTAGGCTGGATGTATTACCCTGGGGTTAGGCTGGATGTATTACCCTGGGGTTAGGCTGGATGTATTACTCTGGAGTTAGGCTGGATGTATTAACCTGGGGTTAGGCTGGATGTATTACCCTGGGGTTAGGCTGGATGTATTACTCTGGAGTTAGGCTGGATGTATTACCCTGGGGTTGAGATGGATCTATTACCCTGGGGTGAGGCTGGATGTATTACCTTGGGGTTAGGCTAGATGTATTACCCTAGGGTTAGGCTGGATGTATTTCTCTAGGGTTTGGCTGTTTCACCATGGGGTTAGGCTGGATGTATTACCCTGGGGCTAGGCTGGATGTATTACTCTGGAGTTTGGCTGGATGTATTACCCTGGGGTTAGGCTGGATGTATTACCCTGGGGTTAGTCTTGGTGTATTACCCTGGGGTTGGGCTGGATGTATTACCCTGGGGTTAGGCTGGATGTATTACCCTGGGGTTGGGCTGGATGTATTACCCTTCGGTTAGTCTGGGTGTATTACCCTGGGGTTAGGCTCGAGGTATTACCCTGGTGTTCGGCTGGATGTATTACCCTGGGGTTAGGCTGGATGTTTTACCCTGGGGTTAGGCTGGATGTATTACTCTGGAGTTAGGCTGGATGTATTAACCTGGGGTTGGGCTGGATCTATTACCCTGGGTTAGGCTAGATGTATTACCTTGGGGTTAGGCTGGGTGTATTACCCGGGGGTTGGGCTGGATGTATTACCCTGAGGTTAGGCTGGATGTATTACCCTGGGGCTAGGCTGGATGTATTACCCTGGAGTTAGGCTGGATGTATTACCCTGGGGTTAGGCTGGATGTATTACCCTGGGGTTAGGCTGGATGTATTACCCTGGGGTTAGGCTGGACGTATTACCCTGGGGTTAGGCTGGATGTATTACCCTGGGGTTGGGCTGGATGCATTACCCTGGGGTTAGGCTGGATGTATTACCATGGGGTTAGGCTGGATGTATTACCCTGGGGTTAGGCTGGGTGTATTACCTTGTTGTTAGGCTGGATGTATTTCTCTAGGGTTAAACTGGCTGTATCACCATGGGGTTAGGCTGGATGTATTACCATGGGGTTAGGCTGGATGTATTACCCTGGGGTTAGGCTGGGTGTATTACCCTGGGTTTAGGCTGGATGTATTACCATGGGGTTAGGCTGGATGCATTGCCCTGGGGTTAGGCTGGATGTATTACCCTGGGGTTAGGCTGGACGTATTACCCTGGGGTTAGTCTGGGTGTATTACCCTGGGGTTGGGCTGGATGTATGTATTACCCTGAGGTTAGGCTGGATGTATTACCCTGGGGTTGGGCTGGATGTATTACCCTGGGGTTAGTCTGGGTGTATTACCCTGGGGTTAGGCTGGATGTTTTACCCTGGGGTTAGGCTGGATGTATTACTTTGGAGGTAGACTGGCTGTATCACCATGGGGTTAGGATGGATGTATTACCCTGGGGTTAGGCTGGATGTATTACTTTGGAGGTAGACTGGCTGTATCACCATGGGGTTAGGCTGGATGTATTACCCTGGGGTTAGGCTGGATGTATTACTCTGGAGTTAGGCTGGATGTATTACCCTGGGGTTGAGATGGATCTATTACCCTGGGGTGAGGCTGGATGTATTACCTTGGGGTTAGGCTAGATGTATTACCCTAGGGTTAGGCTGGATGTATTACGCTGGGGTTAGGCTGGATGTATTTCTCTAGGGTTTGGCTGTTTCGCCATGGGGTTAGGCTGGATGTATTACCCTGGGGCTAGGCTGGATGTATTACTCTGGAGTTTGGCTGGATGTATTACCCTGGGGTTGGGCTGGATCTATTACCCTGGGGTTAGGCTGGGTGTATTACCTTGGGGTTAGGCTGGATGTATTACCTTGGGGTTAGGCTGGATTTATTACCCTGGGATTAGGCTGGGTGTATTACCCTGGGGTTAGGCTGGATGTATTACCATGGGGTTAGGCTGGATGCATTGCCCTGGGGTTAGGCTGGATGTATTACCCTGGGGTTAGGCTGGATGTATTACCATGGGGTTAGGCTGGATTTATTACCCTGGGATTAGGCTGGGTGTATTACCCTGGGGTTAGGCTGGATGTATTACCATGGGGTTAGGCTGGATGCATTGCCCTGGGGTTAGGCTGGATGTATTACCCTGGGGTTAGGCTGGATGTATTACCCTGGGGTTAGGCTGGATGTATTACCCTGGGGTTAGGCTGGACGTATTACCCTGGGTTTTAGGCTGGATGTATTACCGTGGGGTTAGGCTGGGTGTATTACCCTGGAGTTAGGCTGGATGTATTACCCTGGGGTTAGGCTGGATGTATTACCCTGGGGTTAGGCTGGATGTATTACCCTGGGGTTAGGCTGGACGTATTACCCTGGGGTTAGGCTGGATGTTTTATACATCATGAGTCACTCCCTTGGTTGTTGACAAAAACAAACTAAAAACAGCTCAATCTGTCCATCTTAATAACAACATCCCATTCAGACCTGGCTCTTCTGGGGATTCTATACTGTATTAATGAAGGAGAAGTAACTCAGGAGCCCACAGCAACGGGGACTGGAGCAGAGGAGTGGATTTGTAGCCTGACTCAGGGTTTGTCTTCAGATACTGTATGTATATATATATATATATATATATATATATACTTTGTGTTTGATGCCATTAACTAAGCAGACTCCTGTCCTTGGATGATAATCAAAAAGCAAAGTAACCACAAAATCTATTCCACAGAATAAGACATGCTCAACTGAACCTTGCCTGTACATTACAAAACCACCATTGGATAATAAATGACTTCATAGGCCCAGTAAAGAACTGAAAAGAGAGGGATAGTATATGAAATGGATTAGACTGTATATTACTCTTCCGCTACACTGAGGGAAGATGGACACCCAAGGTGGCAGAGCCAGAGACAACAAGCTGCAACAACTTTCACAGCTCTAAAAATCTGTTTGTGATGATGTGCCAGACATCTGCATATTGTTACCAAGGCAACTGGAGCCTGGTCGTCTGCCAATCATAGTGTTTTTGTGGCGATATCTGTGTCCAGCAGCTCACTGCCTCCACAGAATGGTGGTGGTCAGATAGACACAAGCTCCTCAGCAAACCTGTTGAAATCCTGCGCAACTGAAGCTCAAGAGTGCTAGTCCACCAGATGCAGAATTTGCATTGGAAATACTTGAATGGTGTCTTATGAGTCCAACCATAGATTATGTGTATATGTCTAAAAGAAAAGTCTATATGTAAGTATGTAAATGCATAATTACCACATACACTGAGTGTACAAAACATTAAGAACACTTTCCTAATATTGAGTTGCACCCCCTTTTGCCATCAGAACAGGTTCAATTTGTCCAGTCATGGACTTTACAAGGTGTCAAACGTGTTCCACAGGGATGCTGGCCCATGTCTACTCTCTATGCTTCCCACAGCTGTGTCAAGTTGGCTGGATGTCCTTTAGGTAGTGGACCATTCTTGTTATACATCGGAAACGGTTGAATATGAAAAACCCAGCAAAGTTCAAGGTCTTCACACAAGCCAGTGCGCCTGGCACCTACTACCATACCCATTTCAAAGGCACTTAAATATTTTGTCTTGCCCATTCCTCCTCTCGGCTTAAAAATACGTTTTTTAACCTGTCTCATCCCCTTCATCTATACTGCTTGAAGTGGATTTAACAGGTGACATCAATAAGGGATCATAGCTTTCACCTGGATTCACCTGGTCAGTCTGTCATGGAAAGAGTTCCTAATGTTTTGTATACTCAATTTACCTGGTAAAGTAAGGGTTTAATAAATACAAATCAATACATTTATGAGTGGTATCTAGATATATTTCAATATAGCCTGTGCTATGGTACTCTGTAAGCACTAGGGGGCAGCATATACTATCTAATAATGGAGAAGTTTACTCTGGAGAAGAACAGTATATATAACTCCAGATGTGCCAAAGCCTGATTGGCCAGACTGCCCTGATGTGACATCAGAGCTATGAATGCAACGGAATACAGAGGTCCTGTAGAAGTCTATTTCAAGTTATTTAAATACCTGTTCATGATCAAACCATTGACCCCAATACATATATACCATTTTGCTGTCCTTAGTGAAAAGCACTTTCGAAAATGAATTACATTAGTTAGGATTTTTTCGTGATATGAGTCGGAATTTAAACAGTTCCTATGTGTATTGGCCTTTCAAATGCCAATATGGAATATATCCTTGTTTTCCTCTGTGCAATTTCAGTAATGTGTAAATGGTAAGTAGTCTGAATACAAGCCTTTATTACATGGTTGTTATTTTATTGACCGATTTTTATTTTGCTTCTTTCATGAGATTCAATCTCTGGTAACAACGGTCCTCTGGTGGCTGCCTTCTGAACTGCTGCCTACTGAACGACTCCCAAATCCAATGTTCAATGTGTCAATGGATGTTTTTGAACTGTCATGCTTTGTGTTTTTATGTTTTTATATTTTTGTGGCCAGGTCACTCTCACAAAATAGTTTTTTAATCTCAATAAAACTAACCTGGTAAAATAATGGTAAAATAAAATAAAAAGTCAATCTCCACATCAGGGTCATGCTCAGTGGGACACACCGTAGAGTTCAGGCAGTAACGCCTCATTTCACTCCATTTCAAAACACTTTTTACCTGAACACAACCCGGTTTATAACCCAAAATAACTACAGACCCTGAGGTGGCTCATATTAGTCGTGTCTTATATCCATAACAGTCTGAATTAAAGTTGTAAGCAGCGTTGCCGTGGTTCAGCTGTGTGCCCATGGTGCCACCATCAGGACACAAAGGACACATTACCAGGGCTGCCTACTTTTGAAGAAAGCTTGGACTGCTTGGAATTTGCTTGGAATTTCATTGCCCCCTGGCACAACCCCTATACAGAATTTTAGTTTTAAAGCTAAAATAAGTGTGGAGAATAACAGTAGTGTTCCTGCTGGCAAGCACAGTAATTACCCTATTTATTAGCCCATTGTTAAGAATGAGAAATGTTCCACTGATCAGACTAAATAAAGTAACTAAATAAAAAAATCTCCTGAAGACAAGATGACATAAATCTTCCCCTACACCATAACAAAATTATGTTTCTATTTATTGTCCGCCCTCCAGAATCAAACTTACACTTTTGGGTTCACAATCTGTTTGACAAAATTAAGTCAGGTTACCAAACTTCCCTGCTAAAACATACTCTAGGTCTGTTTGCTGCCTTGTCATTGTCACAGCATAAACACAAATCACCAAACGAGGGGACTAATAAGTGTAGAATAAATCAACTATAGTACATGCTGTCAAAAGGCTGCATTCTGCAATAGGGTGTAACGGTTCTTGTCTGTCGAAGGAGAAGCGGACCAAAATGCAGCGTGGTAGTTATTCATGTTCTTTAATGAAATGAACTAGACATGAAATAACGACCAAAACAAAGAACGACCGTGAAAACCTATGCAGCCTATCTGGTAAACACAGAGACAGGAACAATCACCCACGAAATACTCAAAGAATATGGCTGCCTAAATATGGTTCCCAATCAGAGACAACGATAAACACCTGCCTCTGATTGAGAACCACTATAGACAGCCATAGACTATGCTAGATACCCCCACTAAACCACACACCCAATACCTAACAAAACCCCAAGACAAAACACACCACAATAAACCCATGTCACACCCTGGCCTGACCAAATAAAATAAAGACAAACACAATATATTTCGACCAGGGCGTGACATAGGGACAGCAATGTCATTTTGTTGACAACATTGTACATAAAACAACGCTACCGTGCTGCTATTTTTCAAGTTTTTCTAAACTCAACAGAGAACGTTCTCTCTTGCCATTAAGTTCCTCTGTAATCTTGAGGCGTGTTTCTTTAAAACATGTATCCAATCTCCTTGATCCCTTACATAACTAGACCAATCAAATGCTTCAGATTGCCACGGTTCTCGGTGCTGTGGCAAGACAGGACAATGATAGAGGTTCCGCTTCAGGTGCAGATGGTCCGATTTCAAAAGTTTTTGGAGCAGAGTTGAAAAGTTAACACACTGACTATGGAATGGACTAATTAGAAACATAACAGCAGTACTTTTCAATATGTGAGATATAAGAGGTGCTCCGTGAGAAGAGAGTCAAATGCATGTCTCACTGCGAATGCGTGAGTTGTCAGCTCTGCGTCGCTCTAGGATGAGCTACTTCTGCACTGTTTATCACGCTTGCCAAATCAGAACTCAAAATCAAACTGATCATTCAATATAATATGCTTTGATGTATTTTGGACCATTTTCAATGATGTTGACTACTTTAAATGTAGTCTTCTCCTGAACCGCAGGCCCGGCTCGTCGTCTTCTCCTGAACTCGTCGTCTTCTCCTGAACCGCTGGCCCTGCTCGTCGTCTTCTCCTGAACTCGTCGTCTTCTCCTGAACCGCTGGACCGGCTCGTCGTCTTCTCCTGAACTGCTGGACCGGCTCGTCGTCTTCTCCTGAACTGCTGGACCGGCTCGTCGTCTTCTCCTGAACTGCTGGCCCGGCTCGTCGTCTTCTCCTGAACCGCTGGCCCGGCTCGTCGTCTTGTCCTGAACCGCTGGCCCGGCTCGTCGTCTTCTCCTGAACCGCTGGCCCGGCTCGTCGTCTTCTCCTGAACCGCTGGCCCGGCTCGTCGTCTTGTCCTGAACCGCTGGACCGGCTCGTCGTCTTCTCCTGAACTCGTCGTCTTCTCCTGAACTGCTGGCCCGGCTCGTCGTCTTCTCCTGAACCGCTGGCCCGGCTCGTCGTCTTCTCCTGAACCGCTGGACCGGCTCATCGTCTTCTCCTGAACCGCTGGCCCGGCTCGTCGTCTTCTCCTGAACCGCTGGACCGGCTCATCGTCTTCTCCTGAACTGCTGGCCCGGCTTGTCGTCTTCTCCTGAACCGCTGGCCCGGCTCGTCGTCTTCTCCTGAACTGCTGGACCGGCTCATCGTCTTCTCCTGAACCGCTGGCCCGGCTTGTCATCTTCTCCTGAACCGCTGGCCCGGCTCATCGTCTTCTCCTGAACCCCTGGACCGGCTCATCGTCTTCTCCTGAACTGCTGGACTGGCTCGTCGTCTTCTCCTGAACTGCTGGACCGGCTCATCGTCTTCTCCTGAACTGCTGGACCGGCTCGTCGTCTTCTCCTGAACTGCTGGACCGGCTCATCATCTTCTCCTGAACTGCTGGACCGGCTCGTCGTCTTCTCCTGAACTGCTGGACCGGCTCATCGTCTTCACCTGAACCGCTAGACCGGCTTTCACCACATTTTGGTATATAGCATACATGTATGCACATCTTCATTCGCATTTTCTAAGACTCCAAGACTAGCTGAAACAATATGGCCACTATGAGCCATTGAGCTTGCATTAATGAATTTTCCTGTCCAACCGCACCACAATGTGGCCAAATGTAACCATACTTTAGAGTTGAACTAGACTTAAATCCTTGAACATCTGTCCCAAATTTCACAGATCAAGAGATATAAAAATGTGCCTGATATAGCACCACCGTGTGGTCGATTTGAAGGTTCTTGCATATGTTGAGTATTGCCATTGTTTGCAACATGTGTACTAAGTTTTATTACAATACAAATATCTGTGACTGATGTATAGGCATTTCTGTGCGAGATCACGCCCATATGAATGTTTATTGGTGACTAGCGGCCATGTTGTTTGACATACTAGCCTGAACAACAGTGTGTTGAGAGACCTTGGTCCATAGATGCCAGATATCAAGTTTTGTGCAGATCGGTAAATCATTGCCAGAGGTGTAGCGTTTTAAGTGTTTTTCACAAAATTCTAAATGGCGGAAAATGCATCACAGTGGACTTAATTTGTCCTTGAGAAAATGTTCTCCTTGTGAGGAGAGGGACCTACATACTAAAACAGGACTCTAGCTCAAAAGGGATGAGTGGCATGAACTTTCAAAGTTTGCATTTTCAGTCACTTGTTATAGCTCCACCATGTAGCCAATTGGCATGGTATTGCATGAGAGGGTGTGGCCCATGGGCCTTTACCATCATGCCAAGTTGGGGTGGTCTAGGGCTTATCATCTCATGATAATTTGCATGTTATTTTATTTTCCTGTATAATAATAATGAACACCAGCAAATGCAATAGGGTTTCACCAGCTTCCCTGCTTCCCCCCAATAATGTGGTTATTATTATTTCCAGGCCTGCATCTCTAATGACAGCATCATGGCAGACTCTTCCAACATCATTATTTGTACATTATAATACAGTATGTTAATGGCCAGTGTGTCGCCCCAAGGGAGCATAGGAGGATAGTATCTTCCTGGTTAGCATGTGAAGAACATAAGAACCTAATCATAGGCATATTGATGGACTGTGGAAGTTTGCCTATCTGAGTAGCTCATACAATGAGCAGGAGAGCAGTGGATTCCAATACTTGTCTATGTGATGTCGTGCTTCTTTAATGTAAATACATTTGTTTGAGATAAACAGTATTCCGCCCTAATTAGAAGTGGTTTGAATGGCTTGGTTATCCCTCAATATTATACGTAGGCCCAAACATGCATGGTAATCTGTGCCAGTTTCTATTAGACTTCTTTAAGGCCAAGTTTAATGCCTGCCATTGGCAGAGCCGAAGTGCCCAGTTTACAGGGGCCTGACAGGGCCAGAGTGCCCAGTTTACAGGGGCCTGGCAGGGCCAGAGTGCCCAGTTTACAGGGGCCTGACAGAGCCAGAGTGCCCAGTTTACAGGGGTCCGACTGACCCTTTGCAGAACTTGTCCATCTGTCTGGGAGCCAACGAGGGCAGGCAGTAGCAACCCTGCCCGCAGGACGATAAAGGAGAACGGACTTTCTGGTAATTACTCTGTGACATCCTTTAAACAGCTTCCAGACAACTCAGAGGACACTGAGATGTTTCTGAAGGTTCATTGAATTCGGAGCATGTTTCACGGATTGCATCAGAGACTGAGTCCCGCGGGTTTGCTGTTTATGCTGTTTTATACAAGTTGTCATTTTTAGAATAACGTTCACTTTGAAGGGGAAACATTTGAGAGGATTTAGGCTGATAAATGTGTGGTTATGACTTTGAGTTGCATTTGATCAAATAAGGACAATGTTTTGGTTGGGTTCATAGAGGGGAATACTGTAGCCAGAAATATTGCGAGCACAGTGTGGTCTGAAACAAGCTCATTGTTGGTGCAAGCAAAGTGCTCCATATATCACCGTTAGGAGCTGCCATAATAAATACTAGTCTGTGTCAACAGTACACATAGACTACTGAGAAAAATAGCTCTGTTTATTCTAACACGGCATGGATTTATTTCATATCCTATAAATATATATATTGGACAGTATTTTGATACATCCAAAAGCTATGAAAGTAGTTCTGAAAATGTGCGATATGAGTTGATATGCTATATAAACAGACATATTTTGTAAATGTATGTAGTGAGTCCCTATGTGTGTTTTGACCTTTAAAATTCCAATAAGGAACACCACCTTGTTTTCCTTTGTGCAATTAACATGTAAACGCTTAGTCTGAATATAATCCTTTATAGCATAGTTGATATTTTTACAGATTTTATTTTGTTCATTTCATGAATGCATTTCAATGTCGTTATTAGTGCAGTCTGTGGTAACATACTCATCTCTGGTGGCGACCTTCAGAACTGCTGTCAGATCCAAGTCCATCTCCACTCATCAAATCAAAATGTATTGGTCACAAACACGTGTTTAGCAAACTTATTGCAGTTGCAGCGAAATGCTTGCGTTTCTAGCTCCAACAGTGCAGTAATATCTAACAAGTAATATCTAACAATTTCAAAACAATACACACAAATCTAAAGTAAAGGAATGGAATTAAGAATATATGTACTCTGGGTTGACATCAGGGTCATGCTTAATGGCGCATACCGTAGAAACACATGACAAATATCTGCATTCTTATTGGACATTTTCAGGTAGTACCGCTCCGTTTCACTCGACTTCAACACGTTTTTTTGAAACTACTTGTCAGGATTTGGCCAGGGTTGTTCCGGTTTTGGTCACTAGATGCCCCCATTGTGCTTTTTGACCCTTTTGTTTTCCCTTGTTCCCAGTTATTATTTGCACCTGTGCCTCGTTTCCCTTGTTTGTATTTAAACCCTTAGTTTTCTTCAGTTATTTGCTCTGTGTTTGAATGTTAGCACCCAGCCTCAGTGATGCTGTGAACAGTTGGTGTGTAAGTTGGACTCTCTTGTGGTACTCTGTTTTTGTTTGTTTATTTATTTTTTTGATTATCTCTTGAGGATTTTCCCTGCTGTACCTACCACCTTGTGGATTTACCTTTTTGACTTGGAGGGTTACCTTTGTTCTCTTGGAATTCCTTTTGATGTTGTGGATTTATATTTTTGCCTGAACTTTCCTTTTACTTTATTAAAACACTGTCTTAAGTACTGCTGTGTCTGCCTCATCTTCTGGGTTCTGATGACTATTAGTGGCTCAGTTTGCTAAGTGACTGTTTCTCACACCGGAGACCCGGGTTTGTAACCGGGTCCTGACACTACTGAACACAACCCAGTATATAACCCAATACAATACTAGATGCCCTGAGGGAGCTCATTTTATTCATGAGTTCCATCCATAACAGTCTAATTGATAAACCCATAGCTGTGAAGCACAGCGAGCCCCAATAATGTGGTTATTATTTCCAGGCCTGCATCTCTAATGACAGCATCATGGCAGACTCTTCCGACATCATTATTTGTACATTATAATACAGCATGTTAATGGCCAGTGTGTCGCCCCAAGGGAGCATAGGAGGATAGTATCTTCCTGGTTAGCATGTGAAGAACATAAGAACCTAATCATAGGCATATTGATGGACAGATTCGCCTCCTCACCATTATTGTAACATTGAACACTGTGGAAGTTTCCTTATCTGAGTAGCTCAGTACATTCTCATACAATGAACAGCAGAGCAGTGGATGCCATTATGTCTATGGGGTGTTGTGCTTCTTTAATGTAAATACATTTGAGTTCAACATTGTTCCGCCCTGATTAGAGGTGGTTTAAATGGCATGGTTATCCCTCAAAATGTTATGCATGCCCAAACATGCATGGTAATCTGTGCCAGTTTCTGTTAAGGCCATGTTTAATGTCTGCCGGTGTGCCCATTTTACAGGGGCCTGACAGAGCCAGTGTGCCCATTTTACAGGGGCCTGACAGAGCCAGTGTGCCCATTTTACAGGGGCCTGACAGAGCCAGTGTGCCCATTTTACAGGGGCCTGACAGAGCCAGTGTGCCCATTTTACAGGGGCCTGACAGAGCCAGTGTGCCCATTTTACAGGGGCCTGACAGAGCCAGTGTGCCCATTTTACAGGGGCCTGACAGAGCCAGTGTGCCCATTTTACAGGGGCCTGACAGAGCCAGTGTGCCCATTTTACAGGGGCCTGACAGAGCCAGTGTGCCCATTTTACAGGGGCCTGACAGAGCCAGTGTGCCCATTTTACAGGGGCCTGACAGAGCCAGTGTGCCCATTTTACAGGGGCCTGACAGAGCCAGTGTGCCCATTTTACAGGGGCCTGACAGAGCCAGTGTGCCCATTTTACAGGGGCCTGACAGAGCCAGTGTGCCCATTTTACAGGGGCCTGACAGAGCCAGTGTGCCCATTTTACAGGGGCCTGACAGAGCCAGTGTGCCCATTTTACAGGGGCCTGACAGAGCCAGTGTGCCCATTTTACAGGGGCCTGACGGAGCCAGTGTGCCCATTTTACAGGGGCCTGACAGAGACAGTGTGCCCATTTTACAGGGGCCTGACAGAGCCAGTGTGCCCATTTTACAGGGGCCTGACAGAGCCAGTGTGCCCATTTTACAGGGGCCTGACAGAGCCAGTATGCCCATTTTACAGGGGCCTGACAGAGCCAGTGTGCCCATTTTACAGGGGCCTGACGGAGCCAGTGTGCCCATTTTACAGGGGCCTGACAGAGCCAGTGTGCCCATTTTACAGGGGCCTGACGGAGCCAGTGTGCCCATTTTACAGGGGCCTGACAGAGCCAGTGTGCCCATTTTACAGGGGCCTGACAGAGCCAGTGTGCCCATTTTACAGGGGCCTGACAGAGCCAGTGTGCCCATTTTACAGGGGCCTGACGGAGCCAGTGTGCCCATTTTACAGGGGCCTGACAGAGCCAGTGTGCCCATTTTACAGGGGCCTGACAGAGCCAGTGTGCCCATTTTACAGGGGCCTGACAGAGCCAGTGTGCCCATTTTACAGGGGCCTGACGGAGCCAGTGTGCCCATTTTACAGGGGCCTGACGGAGCCAGTGTGCCCATTTTACAGGGGCCTGACGGAGCCAGTGTGCCCATTTTACAGGGGCCTGACAGAGCCAGTGTGCCCATTTTACAGGGGCCTGACAGAGCCAGTGTGCCCATTTTACAGGGGCCTGACGGAGCCAGTGTGCCCATTTTACAGGGGCCTGACGGAGCCAGTGTGCCCATTTTACAGGGGCCTGACGGAGCCAGTGTGCCCATTTTACAGGGGCCTGACGGAGCCAGTGTGCCCATTTTACAGGGGCCTGACGGAGCCAGTGTGCCCATTTTACAGGGGCCTGGCAGAGCCAGTGTGCCCATTTTACAGGGGCCTGACAGAGCCAGTGTGCCCATTTTACAGGGGCCTGACAAATCTGAAGCAGAAGCTCTCCATCTATCTGGGAGCTAACGAGGGTATGCAGTAGCAAGCCTGTCTGCAGGACGACAAAGGACTAAATACTAGGCTGTCAACAGTGCACATAGACGACTGAGAAAAAGAGCTCTCTTTACTCAAACACTCCATGGGTTAATTTATATCAACACATTATAGTGTACAGAATTTTGATACATACAAAAGTGATTTTTTCAGCAGAATTGTTAAGAAATATGGAAGCTTAAACCATAACCTCTTTTAATTTAGTGTCCAAGAAGAAAAATTAACATGAGCTTTTCAAAAGACAATATTACCTTTTACATTTCAATTAGTCAGCATGTCCCATTCATAGTCCTTCTCTAGGATAATAATTTAACATTATAAAATGTTAAGTTAAAAGGGGCTCTATGACAATCAAATACTTCCTAGATCACATTTAGATTAATCTTCTACACCAGACTGTCATTATTTAGCGCCTTCATTAGCACATAAATAATCTTTAGGATCGTGAACCCGAATGGAGTCTGTAGCTATTCATAATAACTCTACATAAATCAACACATTAATTACAACAGGAGTTAGATAAAGCTAAGGAATATTGCCAAACGGACCTCCACATAAACCTCCTGATGATTGGGAACAGATGTCTGCCGGTAATTACAAGTTAAATGAAGACAGAAGTCAGCTGTATATCCCTGGTCACTTTTTCACCTCATTTGATTTCTCAGCAATAACTGGCAGAGATCCATTCAGTTTCAAGACAGAACATATTTACAATAAGCAAAACCATCTGAAGATGAAATGTTTCAGTCTGGATCAGTTCTTTCAGAGGACAGACAGATATCCAGACAAACTCTTGTCATGTCACAGTTTGCTTCACAAGTTATGTACATTGTATCCTTTGAGTGGCCAGTCTTCCACTGGAGTTGAAATTTACCGTCAGGAAATATTTATCCGACAACCTTCATTTTAACATTGTCCCAAACACTTCTTTTGCCCTCTTCCTGAATTGTCTCCCCACAATGACGTACAGGAAGGGGTTGATGGTGCTGTGGGCGTACGCCAGGTAGGTGGACAGCTGTATGGTAATGTCCAGAATGTGACCCCAGAGGCATCCTGGCGTGACTTGGAAGTAATCCAGCGTGTCCAGGAAGCGCACTACCTGGTAGGGTGTCCAGCAGATGAGGAAGACCGTGAGGACAGTCAGGACCAGTTGTGTGGCCTTCCTCTCTGACCTCACCCCGGGAGTTTTTCTGATCTGACCGTCTTTCAGACTGGTCACGATGTGGCGGCTGCAGTACGACACCACTATCACCGGAAGTAGGAACCCAACCACGTTATTGGTGACGTTGCGCTGGATCTCCCAGTCCGGATGGGGGTAGGCCAGGACGCAGGCCATCACTCCCGCCTTGGCCACGTATTTCACCCTGCGGAAGACCAGGATGGGCAGACTCAGCAGGAACCCCACGATCCATATCCCCAGGCAGATGCGTTTGGCCCAGGCTGTCCTCCGCAGTCGGCTTTGGAACATGGGCCGGACCAGAGCCAGGTAGCGATCAACGCTAACCAGCACCAGGAAGAAAACACTACAGTAATAGTTCATGGAGATTGCCACATTGACCAGCTTGCATATGGGCTCGCCGAACTCCCAGTGGTAGTTGTTAGCGATGGTGGCGGCCCAGAAGGGTAAACAGGACACCATGACCAGGTCTGCAACCGCCAAGTTGCCCAGGTAGACATCAGCCACGGTGCATGGCTTCCTCTGCAAACAGAAGACACAGAGGACCAGACCGTTGGCCACTACGCCCACCACGCTGAGCAGAACCATGAAGACCGGCTGGTAGGAGGAAAGCCAGTCCCAGGCTACTGTGTAGTTGGTGCAGTTATAGGGGTCCAACTCGGTCCAGTCCAGCTTTGTGTCTGGGCCCTCAGTGGGGAAGAGACCCTCGGTTGTGTTCAGGAACATTGGGAAACTGGACAAATGTTTTATCTACGTATTTTCTCAATGTTTTTTCACGTTGGAACAATCATTGAACTGCAACATCCTTAGAAAAAAGAGACAACACATGAGAATTCACCAGTGGAGATTGGTGGGAGGAGCTATAGGAAGAGGGGCTCATTGTAATGACTGGAATGGAGTTAATGGATCAGAGTCAAACGTGTGGTTTCCATATGTTTTGATGTGTTTGATACCGTTCCATTAATTACATTCCGGCGATTACCGTCGATCTGGAACCCACATAAGGAGTGTTTCCTGCTCTCTCTGGTCATACCTATTACTTTTAACAGCGGAAAAGTGAAATACTGGACATGAATAATGAGAAACAGACACCGGCATAATTTTCATTGATGCTCAGGAACCCTGCAAGTCTGCTAACATTAAGTAAACCTGGATTCATTCTGACAAGACAAACACAGTACTGCCATGACTTGTAAGTTAGTCCATTACATAACTGAAACAATAGCACATTTCAAAACTGTTCAACTAAGCTCAGACCTCTGTTTAGCTTCTGTGTGCTCCATGTTCATACAGTACTCATTTTCCTGACCATAAAAATGGCCCATACATTATATGTTGATGTGTGTATCCACATTTTTGCTATTTCTAACTTGGATCTGTTACAATTCAGCCACTTTGAATCATCTCTCATTCTCACATTCTTAGAATAACTTGTTTTCATTTGGCCAACATTTTGTAGGCGCCTCATCTAATACACTTTCCGAACATAAAACATTGTCGTTAATCATTATGAATTATCTTTACCCTTTCATCTTTTTTATTCCATGAAGATGCCAATTGGCTTTAATGTTAACTCACCTTATCTCCAGAGCTCTGTGGTCTCCTTCCTGATGTACAC
Organism: Oncorhynchus masou masou; assembly: GCF_036934945.1. Lineage (NCBI taxonomy): Eukaryota > Metazoa > Chordata > Actinopteri > Salmoniformes > Salmonidae > Oncorhynchus > Oncorhynchus masou. The sequence goes on along the minus strand of NC_088227.1, from coordinate 34,752,546 downwards.
GTCCTCTGTGTTTATTCCCTATGTATCATCACCATGAGCATCGCTCCTCAACTGAAGAGTGTTCTGAGAGGATGAACACTCTTATTTGAGCCGAACACAGATCATTACAATGTCGTCACTCTGCCCTCAAACAAAGACCATTTTTTTTCTCTATGTAAACCTAGTTCTTTCTGGCTCACTGAACAAAAATATAAACACAACATGAAACTATTTTTACTGAGTTACAGTTCATATTAGGAAATCAGCAAATTGAAATAAATTCATTAGGCCCTAATTGATGGATTTCACATGACTGGGAATACAGATATGCATCTGTTGGTCACAGATACCTTAATAAAAAGGTAGGGCCGTGGATCAGAAAACCAGTCAGTATCTGATGTGACCACCATTTGCATCATGCAGCGTGGAACATCTCCTTCACATAGAGTTGATCAGTCTGTTGATTGTGGCCTGTGAAATGTTGTCCCACTCCTCTTCAATGGCTGTGTGCAGTTGCTGGTTATTGTCGGGAACTGGAACATGCTGTCGTACACATCAATCCAGAGCAACCCAAACATGCTCAATGGGAGACATGTCTGGTGAGTAGACAGGCCATGGAAGAACTGGGACATTTTCAGCATCTAGGAATTGTGTACAGATCCTTGCAACATGGGGCTGTGCATTATCATGCTGAAACATGAGGTGATGGCAGCGGATGAATGGCACGACAATGGGCCTCAGGATCTCATCACTGTATCTCTGTGCATTCAAATGGCCATGGATAAAATGTTATTTTATTGTTTGAGGCACAAGGTGCACCTGTGTAATGATCATGCTGTTTAATCAGCTTCTTGATATGCCACAACTGTCAGGTGGATCAATTATCTTGGCAAAGATTTAATAGAAATTGTGCGTGTGGAACATTTCTGGGATCTTTTATTTCAGCTAATGAAACATGGGACCAACACTTTACAACGTTGCGTTTTGTATTTTTGTTCAGTATATTTGTAATTTAAACCACGACCCACTTACTTTCCCTTGGAGATATTTAATAAGAGACACATTTACAGTAGTAATGTTTTGCAAGTAAACTGCAGTGCGCTAGAGCCATACAAGTGCGGGCAAGTCCATTAGGGAGGATAACATGTTTAGAATACATTTATTCAGAGTTTAACATTCTACCGTATCAGTTGATTAAATCCCAGGATACAGTATTTCAATTTGCTGTGGAGCTTGTCTCAGGTCTCTTTTCACCACTCATGCCAGATACATTTTTACAGGGTAAACTGAACATGAAATATACAGTTGAAACACACTGTGTGAAGTATGACACTTTCTGTCATGTTCATTGGAAATTCAGTTGAAAATTCAGACTCTCTTCCCAACATCAGAAATTAAACAGTTTCCACAGAAAACAGCCATGGCTAGGCCATAGGACTGTATTGCACTAAAGCAACCAGTCATCTAAATCTTTATGGACCAGTGGGAACACTGACCTTTGAATCCCCTGAGACTCTGGGCTTTTTCACCGTAATCTTGTAAAGTACAGCCAGCAAACCCCTGATGTAATTTGTTTATCATGTTCGTACAGAAATGCTATTAGATTTGGGGAACATCATTATAAAGCCCGTCATCGTCCATAAGGTGTTTATGTTATGACCTTGGCCTGCATGTTTACTTAGATCTTGGTGAAGGGTCACTACAGGGAGATTACTTTCCATCATTTCTGTGACAGCTTAGCTTTTTAGCTTCTAGATCATTGTTCTGCAATACAGAAAGTAGAGTAAAATAAATATGAGAATTACCCTCTTTTCTCTATATTACATTTCCAGTATACAGCAAATTGGCCAGTGTTAAAACTTCTTAGGGCTGCAATCGCGTTAACAGGATGATATGACAACAGCCAGTGAAAGTGCAGGGAGCCAAATTCAAAACAACAGAAATCTCATAATTCAAATTCCTCAAACATACATGTATTTTATACCGTTTTAAAGGTAATCTTGTTGTTAATCCCACCACAGTGTCTGATTTCAAGTAGGCTTTACAGCGAAAGCACCACAAGCGATTATGTTAGGTCACCACCAAGCCAAAGAAAAACTCAGACATTTTTCCAGCCAAAGAGAGGAGTCACAAAAAGCACAAATAGAGATAAAATTAATCACTAACCTTTGATGATCTTCATCAGATGACACTCATAGGACTTCATGTTACACAATACATGTATGTTTTTTTTGATAAACTTCATATTTATGTAAAGAAAATCTGAGTTTACATTGGCGTGTTACGTTCACTAGTTCCAAAAACATCCAGTGATTTTGCATAGCCACATCGATTCAACAGAAATACTCATCATAAATGTAGTTAATAATACAAGTTATACACATGGAATTATATATATAGCTCTCCTTAATTTGTTATGGCTGCAATCCCGATATCGGGATAAATGTCATCAACAACCGCTGAATAGCATAGCGCTACATACAATAAATATTACTATAAATATTTACATTCATGAAATCACAAGTGCAATATAGGAAAACGCAGTTTAGCCTTTTGTTAATCCACCTGTCGTGTCAGATTTTGAAATTATGCTTTACAGTGAAAGCAATCCAAGCGTTTGTGTAAGTTTATCGATCGCACGATAAAACATTAAGTACACTTCACGAAAATCAGAAAAGCAATCAAATGAATCATTTACATTTGATGATCTTCGGATGTTTTCACTCATGAGACTCCCAGTTAAACAACAAATGTTCCATCTGTTCCATAAAGATTATATTTAGATCCAAAATTCCTCCGTTTGTTTGTCGCTTTATGTTCAGAAATGCACAGGAAAGGGCGGTCACGACAGCGCAGACAAAAATTCCAAATAGTTTCCATAATGTACACAGAAACATGTCAAACGTTTTTTATAATCATTCCTCAGGTTGTTTTAAAATATATAATCGATAATATATCAACCGCAAATGTCTTTCACAGTAGGTGAGGGAAAAACAATGGCAGTCCAAATTCTGTTGCGCAAGCAAAACTCATGTGACCACTTGATGCGATGTTATCGTTCTGGCTCATTTTTCAAAATAAAAGCCTGAAAATATGTCTGAAGACTGTTGACACCTTGAGGAAGCGATTGGAAAAGGAATCTGGTTCATATCCCTTTAAATCCAGCAAAGGGAGGCTATGGAACATGGAGTTTCCTGTTTTGATTTTCCTCAGGGTTTTGCCTGCAATATCAGTTCTGTTATACTCACAGACAATATTTTGACAGTTTTGGAAACTTTAGAGTGTTTTCTATCCAATACTAATAATAATATGCATATATTAGCAACTGAGTCTGAGGAGCAGGCCGATTACTCTGGGTACCTCTGGGCACCTTTCATCCAAGCTACTCAATACTGCCTCTGCAGCCATAAGAAGTTTTAACATGTTTTCATTTTCTTGGTGTTACATTGTTAGTGTTAAGAGGTGTTGAGTTGTTTTTACACCATCTGTGCTAATATAACTCCCAGGTGAGAGTGACTGTACAGAGGTAGGGCAGTGGCACTGAGCAGTGTTGATTGAGCTTCCAGGTTTAACTTGAAACTTCATTTTCATCTAATTGCCGATGGTACAAGGGCAGCTGGATTGGCAGCAGGGAAAGATAAGTAATATGTTAATTTTTTAACAAGTTAGCTGGTGGACAAACTTGTTATATCGGCTAAGTGAATTGTTGAGATCTTTGTTTGTAGATATAGCTACATCTGATAAGATTGGATTTTGAAGATTGCTAGCTAGCTAACATGGTTAGTTAACATTAGCGCTAGATGACTTCGTATCTAGCTAAATGTTAGTGGGAACTTTGTTTCACCTTCATTAGTTCGCTAAAATTAGTAAACTATTACATTTGAGAAAATTAATCGAAATCCAAAAGGATCAGAGTTAGGCTGTACCTTTAGGTGATTTCAACCATGTGCTTGTTGAGTTCAAGAAGCCAACTAACATTAGTGGTGCAGCAGATGCATGGTATTAATTGGGGTGTGACCTAGTCTGATCAATTTGAGCCTTGTTTGGTGCATCATAATGCTAGTCAGGAAGGTAACAACATGGCTAATATCTAAAAATGTGTTCTTCACAACGCATATAACTAAGAATGTTTTGTCTGGTCAAAAATGGTTTGATAGCTAGCTTGCTACAGTGGGGAGAACAAGTATTTGATACACTGCCGATTTTGCAGGTTTTCCTACGTAGCAAGCATGTAGAGGTCTGTAATTTTTATCATAGGCACACTTCAACTGTGAGAGATGGAATCTAAAACAAATATCCAGAAAATCACATTGTATGATTTTTAAGTCATTCATTTGCATTTTATTGCATGACATTAGTATTTGATACATCAGAAAAGCAGAACTTACTATTTGGTACAGAAACCTTTGTTTGCAATTACAGAGATCATCCGTTTCCTGTCGTTCTTGACCAGGTTTACACACACTGCAGCAGGGATTTAGATAGGGTAGGTAGGGTTGATAGGGTTGTCTGTCATTTAGAGCATTAGTCAAATAATTCAAAACGGAGCACGGAGGGCACTTCTCTGTTGCGTACTCCGCTTCTACACATTTCGAAGCCTGCATCGATGCAAGCTTAAATGGAAAGTATGGACAGAAATATGAAGCAACCACATAAAAACCTGAAGGAATAAAATAAGCTCCGACTTTGGAATGAAATGTTCACTTGTCATATGTTGCTGGACTACAATATTTTATCTTAAAAACGTTAAATACTTTCTGTGTTAATTCTGGCATGTTTAAAAGCCTACAATACCCACTGTAGTATGTGTAGACTGCAAGCCCATAGTAAGTCAATAGGGCGAACTGGCTAGTAACTGCTGTTAGCTAGCTAGCTAGCCACGAATAATTGACATCTACCTTGTATGTTTATTTATTATTTCACCTTTATTTAACCAGGTAGGATAGTTGAGAACAAGTTCTCATTTGCAACTGCGACTTGGCCAAGATAAAGCGTAGCAATTCGACACATACAACAACACAGAGTTACACATGGAATAAACAAAACATACAGTCAATAATACAGTAGAACAAAATAAAACAAAAAGTCTATATACAGTGAGTGCAAATGAGAGCAGCTCTAACCAATATCTCCAATCCCGTCTCATTGATTCGACTCCAGGTTAATTGACTCCTGACTCCAATTAGCTTTTGGAAATGTCGTTAGCCTAGGGGTTCACATACTTTTTCCAAACTACACTGTGAATTTTTAAATGATGTATTCAATATAGACAAGAAAAATAAAATAATTTGTGTATTATTAGTTTAATAACCTCTTGAAACTCCCCATCCCGGATCCGGGATCGTGACTAAAGCCTCAGGCTCATTAGCATAACGCAACCTTAACGATTTCTGAAAATCGCAAATAAAATTAAAATAATGCGTTTGCTCTCAAGCTTAGCCTTTTCTTAACAACACTGTCATCTCAGATTTTCAAAATATGCTTTTGAACCATAGAAATGGACTAATTTGTGTAAGAGTATGCAAAGCTAGCATAGCATTTTGTGTAGCATGTAGCACGCAACATTTTCACAAAAGCCAGTCCTCAAGGTGTTTTTTTTTTCTCTTCATTGACATGCAGTTCGTGGAAGCTTGCTTTCCTCTCTGTATTCCTTGGAAAAATACTGGCAGGTGACTTTTGCGCACCAATTTCGGCGCAGGACACCGGGCGGACACGTGGTAAATGTGGTCTCTTATGGTCAATCTTCCAATGATCTGCCTACAAATACGTCACAATGCTGCAGACACCTTGGGGAAACGACAGAGAGGGTTGATTCATTCCTCTTGCGTTCACAGCCATATAAGGAGATCATGACAAACAGAGCCTCAAAAATCCTTGTCATTTCCTGGATGCCATCTCATCTTGGTTTTGCCTGAAGCTCACGTTAAAGGGCACGCACAGAGAAGATCTTTGTATTTCTGGACACGTCAGAGTGTTTTCTTTCGAACAGTAGCAATTATATGCATAGTCGAGCATCTTTTTGTGACAAATATCTTGTTTAAAACGGGAACGTTTTTCATCCAAAAATGAAATTGCGCCCCTAGAGTTCCAAGAAGTTAAGCACACTGTGTTTGTCTATTGTTGTGACTTAGATGTAGATCCGATCAAATTTGATGTAAAATGTGTGCAGAAATCCAGGTAATTCCAAAGGTTTCACATACTTTTTCTTGCCACTGTATATTGTTTTATGTGATGTTGGCCTTTTCCTGCCTTCAGACTGGGACAATGATATGTCCTCCATGCTGTTACTGCTTATCCTCAGACTGGGACAATGATATGTCCTCCCTGCTGTTACTGCTTGCCCTCAGACTGGGACAATGATATGTCCTCCATGCTGTTACTGCTTGCCCTCAGACTGGGACAATGATATGTCCTCCATGCTGTTACTGCTTGTCCTCAGACTGGGACAATGATATGTCCTCCATGCTGTTACTGCTTGCCCTCAGACTGGGACAATGATATGTCCTCCATGCTGTTACTGCTTGTCCTCAGACTGGGACAATGATATGTCCTCCATGCTGTTACTGCTTGCCCTCAGACTGGGACAATGATATGTCCTCCCTGCTGTTACTGCTTGCCCTCAGACTGGGACAATGATATGTCATCCATGCTGTTACTGCTGCTTATCCTCAGACTGGGACAATGATATGTCCTCCCTGCTGTTACTGCTTGCCCTCAGACTGGGACAATGATATGTCCTCCATGCTGTTACTGCTGCTTATCCTCAGACTGGGACAATGATATGTCCTCCCTGCTGTTACTGCTTGCCCTCAGACTGGGACAATGATATGTCCTCCATGCTGTTACTGCTTATCCTCAGACTGGGACAATGATATGTCCTCCATGCTGTTACTGCTTGCCCTCAGACTGGGACAATGATATGTCCTCCCTGCTGTTACTGCTTGCCCTCAGACTGGGACAATGATATGTCCTCCATGCTGTTACTGCTTGCCCTCAGACTGGGACAATGATATGTCCTCCATGCTGTTACTGCTTGCCCTCAGACTGGGACAATGATATGTCCTCCATGCTGTTACTGCTTATCCTCAGACTGGGACAATGATATGTCCTCCATGCTGTTACTGCTTGCCCTCAGACTGGGACAATGATATGTCCTCCCTGCTGTTTCTGCTTGCTCTCAGACTGGGACAATGATATGTCCTCCATGCTGTTACTGCTTGCCCTCAGACTGGGACAATGATATGTCCTCCATGCTGTTACTGCTTGCCCTCAGACTGGGACAATGATATGTCCTCCATGCTGTTACTGCTTGCCCTCAGACTGGGACAATGATATGTCCTCCATGCTGTTACTGCTTGCCCTCAGACTGGGACAATGATATGTCCTCCATGCTGTTACTGCTTGCTCTCAGACTGGGACAATGATATGTCCTCCATGCTGTTACTGCTTGCCCTCAGACTGGGACAATGATATGTCCTCCATGCTGTTACTGCTTGCCCTCAGACTGGGACAATGATATGTCCTCCCTGCTGTTACTGCTTGCCCTCAGACTGGGACAATGATATGTCCTCCATGCTGTTACTGCTTGCCCTCAGACTGGGACAATGATATGTCCTCCATGCTGTTACTGCTTGCCCTCAGACTGGGACAATGATATGTCCTCCATGCTGTTACTGCTTGCCCTCAGACTGAGACAATGATATGTCCTCCATGCTGTTACTGCTGGCCCTCAGACTGGGACAATGATATGTCCTCCATGCTGTTACTGCTTGTCCTCAGACCGGGACAATGATATGTCCTCCATGCTGTTATTGCTTGCCCTCAGACTGGGACAATGATATGTCCTCCATGCTGTTACTGCTTGCCCTCAGACTGGGACAATGATATGTCCTCCATGCTGTTACTGCTTGCCCTCAGACTGGGACAATGATATGTCCTCCATGCTGTTACTGCTTATCCTCAGACTGGGACAATGATATGTCCTCCATGCTGTTACTGCTTGCCCTCAGACTGGGACAATGATATGTCCTCCCTGCTGTTTCTGCTTGCTCTCAGACTGGGACAATGATATGTCCTCCATGCTGTTACTGCTTGCCCTCAGACTGGGACAATGATATGTCCTCCCTGCTGTTACTGCTTATCCTCAGACTGGGACAATGATATGTCCTCCATGCTGTTACTGCTTGCCCTCAGACTGGGACAATGATATGTCCTCCATGCTGTTACTGCTTATCCTCAGACTGGGACAATGATATGTCCTCCATGCTGTTACTGCTTGCCCTCAGACTGGGACAATGATATGTCCTCCATGCTGTTACTGCTTGCCCTCAGACTGGGACAATGATATGTCCTCCATGCTGTTACTGCTTGCCCTCAGACTGGGACAATGATATGTCCTCCATGCTGTTACTGCTTGCCCTCAGACTGGGACAATGATATGTCCTCCATGCTGTTACTGCTTGCCCTCAGACTGGGACAATGATATGTCCTCCATGCTGTTACTGCTTGCCCTCAGACTGGGACAATGATATGTCCTCCATGCTGTTACTGCTTGCTCTCAGACTGGGACAATGATATGTCCTCCCTGCTGTTACTGCTTGCCCTCAGACTGGGACAATGATATGTCCTCCATGCTGTTACTGCTTGCCCTCAGACTGGGACAATGATATGTCCTCCATGCTGTTACTGCTTGCCCTCAGACTGGGACAATGATATGTCCTCCATGCTGTTACTGCTTGCCCTCAGACTGGGACAATGATATGTCCTCCATGCTGTTACTGCTTGCCCTCAGACTGGGACAATGATATGTCCTCCATGCTGTTACTGCTTGCCCTCAGACTGGGACAATGATATGTCCTCCATGCTGTTACTGCTTGCCCTCAGACTGAGACAATGATATGTCCTCCATGCTGTTACTGCTGGCCCTCAGACTGGGACAATGATATGTCCTCCATGCTGTTACTGCTTGTCCTCAGACCGGGACAATGATATGTCCTCCATGCTGTTATTGCTTGCCCTCAGACTGGGACAATGATATGTCCTCCATGCTGTTACTGCTTGCCCTCAGACTGGGACAATGATATGTCCTCCATGCTCTTACTGCTGCTTATCCTCAGACTGGGACAATGATATGTCCTCCATGCTGTTACTGCTTATCAACAGACTGGGACAATGATATGTCCTCCCTGCTGTTACTGCTTGCCCTCAGACTGGGACAATGATATGTCCTCCATGCTGTTACTGCTTGCCCTCAGACTGGGACAATGATATGTCCTCCATGCTGTTACTGCTTGCCCTCAGACTGGGACAATGATATGTCCTCCATGCTGCTACTGCTTGCCCTCAGACTGGGACAATGATATGTCCTCCATGCTGTTACTGCTTGCCCTCAGACTGGGACAATGATATGTCCTCCATGCTGTTACTGCTTGCTCTCAGACTGGGACAATGATATGTCCTCCATGCTGTTACTGCTTGCCCTCAGACTGGGACAATGATATGTCCTCCATGCTGTTACTGCTGCTTATCCTCAGACTGGGACAATGATATGTCCTCCCTGCTGTTACTGCTTGCCCTCAGACTGGGACAATGATATGTCCTCCATGCTGTTACTGCTTGCCCTCAGACTGGGACAATGATATGTCCTCCCTGCTGTTACTGCTTGCTCTCAGACTGGGACAATGATATGTCCTCCATGCTGTTACTGCTTGCCCTCAGACTGGGACAATGATATGTCCTCCATGCTGTTACTGCTGGCCCTCAGACTGGGACAATGATATGTCCTCCATGCTGTTACTGCTTGTCCTCAGACCGGGACAATGATATGTCCTCCATGCTGTTATTGCTTGCCCTCAGACTGGGACAATGATATGTCCTCCATGCTGTTACTGCTTGTCCTCAGACTGGGACAATGATATGTCCTCCATGCTGTTACTGCTTATCCTCAGACTGGGACAATGATATGTCCTCCATGCTGTTACTGCTTGCCCTCAGACTGGGACAATGATATGTCCTCCATGCTGTTACTGCTTGCCCTCAGACTGGGACAATGATATGTCCTCCATGCTGTTACTGCTTGTCCTCAGACTGGGACAATGATATGTCCTCCATGCTGTTACTGCTTATCCTCAGACTGGGACAATGATATGTCCTCCCTGCTGTTACTGCTTGCCCTCAGACTGGGACAATGATATGTCCTCCATGCTGTTACTGCTGCTTATCCTCAGACTGGGACAATGATATGTCCTCCCTGCTGTTACTGCTTGCCCTCAGACTGGGACAATGATATGTCCTCCATGCTGTTACTGCTTGCCCTCAGACTGGGACAATGATATGTCCTCCATGCTGTTACTGCTTGCTCTCAGACTGGGACAATGATATGTCCTCCATGCTGTTACTGCTTGCTCTCAGACTGGGACAATGATATGTCCTCCATGCTGTTACTGCTTGTCCTCAGACTGGGACAATGATATGTCCTCCATGCTGTTACTGCTTGCTCTCAGACTGGGACAATGATATGTCCTCCATGCTGTTACTGCTTGCCCTCAGACTGGGACAATGATATGTCCTCCATGCTGTTTCTGCTTATCCTCAGACTGGGACAATGATATGTCCTCCATGCTGTTACTGCTTGCCCTCAGACTGGGACAATGATATGTCCTCCATGCTGTTACTGCTTGCCCTCAGACTGGGACAATGATATGTCCTCCATGCTGTTACTGCTTGCCCTCAGACTGGGACAATGATATGTCCTCCATGCTGTTACTGCTTGCCCTCAGACTGGGACAATGATATGTCCTCCCTGCTGTTTCTGCTTGCTCTCAGACTGGGACAATGATATGTCATCCATGCTGTTACTGCTTGCCCTCAGACTGGGACAATGATATGTCCTCCCTGCTGTTTCTGCTTGCTCTCAGACTGGGACAATGATATGTCCTCCATGCTGTTACTGCTTGCCCTCAGACTGGGACAATGATATGTCCTCCATGCTGTTACTGCTGGCCCTCAGACTGGGACAATGATATGTCCTCCATGCTGTTACTGCTTGTCCTCAGACCGGGACAATGATATGTCCTCCATGCTGTTATTGCTTGCCCTCAGACTGGGACAATGATATGTCCTCCATGCTGTTACTGCTTGCCCTCAGACTGGGACAATGATATGTCCTCCATGCTCTTACTGCTGCTTATCCTCAGACTGGGACAATGATATGTCCTCCCTGCTGTTACTGCTTGCCCTCAGACTGGGATAATGATATGTCCTCCATGCTGTTACTGCTTGCCCTCATACTGGGACAATGATATGTCCTCCATGCTTTTACTGCTTGCCCTCAGCCTGGGACAATGATATGTCCTCCATGCTGTTACTGCTTGCCCTCAGACTGGGACAATGATATGTCCTCCATGCTGTTACTGCTTGTCCTCAGACTGGGACAATGACATGTCCTCCATGCTGTTATTGCTTGCCCTCAGACTGGGACAATGATATGTCATCCATGCTGTTACTGCTTGTCCTCAGACTGGGACAATGATATGTCCTCCCTGCTGTTACTGCTTGCCCTCAGACTGGGACAATGATATGTCCTCCCTGCTGTTACTGCTTGCCCTCAGACTGGGACAATGATATGTCCTCCATGCTGCTACTGCTGCTTATCCTCAGACTGGGACAATGATATGTCCTCCCTGCTGTTACTGCTTGCCCTCAGACTGGGACAATGATATGTCCTCCATGCTGTTACTGCTTGCCCTCAGACTGGGACAATGATATGTCCTCCATGCTGTTATTGCTTGCCCTCAGACTGGGACAATGATATGTCATCCATGCTGTTACTGCTTGTCCTCAGACTGGGACAATGATATGTCCTCCCTGCTGTTACTGCTTGCCCTCAGACTGGGACAATGATATGTCCTCCCTGCTGTTACTGCTGCTTATCCTCAGACTGGGACAATGATATGTCCTCCCTGCTGTTACTGCTTGCCCTCAGACTGGGACAATGATATGTCCTCCATGCTGCTACTGCTTGCCCTCAGACTGGGACAATGATATGTCCTCCATGCTGTTACTGCTTGCCCTCAGACTGGGACAATGATATGTCCTCCATGCTGTTACTGCTGGCCCTCAGACTGGGACAATGATATGTCCTCCATGCTGTTACTGCTTGTCCTCAGACCGGGACAATGATATGTCCTCCATGCTGTTACTGCTTGCCCTCAGACTGGGACAATGATATGTCCTCCATGCTCTTACTGCTGCTTATCCTCAGACTGGGACAATGATATGTCCTCCCTGCTGTTACTGCTTGCCCTCAGACTGGGATAATGATATGTCCTCCATGCTGTTACTGCTTGCCCTCATACTGGGACAATGATATGTCCTCCATGCTTTTACTGCTTGCCCTCAGCCTGGGACAATGATATGTCCTCCATGCTGTTACTGCTTGCCCTCAGACTGGGACAATGATATGTCCTCCATGCTGTTACTGCTTGTCCTCAGACTGGGACAATGATATGTCATCCATGCTGTTACTGCTTGTCCTCAGACTGGGACAATGATATGTCATCCATGCTGTTACTGCTTGTCCTCAGACTGGGACAATGATATGTCCTCCCTGCTGTTACTGCTTGCCCTCAGACTGGGACAATGATATGTCCTCCATGCTGCTACTGCTGCTTATCCTCAGACTGGGACAATGATATGTCCTCCCTGCTGTTACTGCTTGCCCTCAGACTGGGACAATGATATGTCCTCCATGCTGTTACTGCTTGCCCTCAGACTGGGACAATGATATGTCCTCCATGCTGTTATTGCTTGCCCTCAGACTGGGACAATGATATGTCATCCATGCTGTTACTGCTTGTCCTCAGACTGGGACAATGATATGTCCTCCCTGCTGTTACTGCTTGCCCTCAGACTGGGACAATGATATGTCCTCCCTGCTGTTACTGCTTGCCCTCAGACTGGGACAATGATATGTCCTCCATGCTGTTACTGCTTGCCCTCAGACTGGGACAATGATATGTCCTCCCTGCTGTTACTGCTGCTTATCCTCAGACTGGGACAATGATATGTCCTCCCTGCTGTTACTGCTTGCCCTCAGACTGGGACAATGATATGTCCTCCATGCTGCTACTGCTTGCCCTCAGACTGGGACAATGATATGTCCTCCATGCTGTTACTGCTTGCCCTCAGACTGGGACAATGATATGTCCTCCATGCTGTTACTGCTGGCCCTCAGACTGGGACAATGATATGTCCTCCATGCTGTTACTGCTTGTCCTCAGACCGGGACAATGATATGTCCTCCATGCTGTTACTGCTTGCCCTCAGACTGGGACAATGATATGTCCTCCATGCTCTTACTGCTGCTTATCCTCAGACTGGGACAATGATATGTCCTCCCTGCTGTTACTGCTTGCCCTCAGACTGGGATAATGATATGTCCTCCATGCTGTTACTGCTTGCCCTCATACTGGGACAATGATATGTCCTCCATGCTTTTACTGCTTGCCCTCAGCCTGGGACAATGATATGTCCTCCATGCTGTTACTGCTTGCCCTCAGACTGGGACAATGATATGTCCTCCATGCTGTTACTGCTTGTCCTCAGACTGGGACAATGATATGTCCTCCATGCTGTTATTGCTTGCCCTCAGACTGGGACAATGATATGTCATCCATGCTGTTACTGCTTGTCCTCAGACTGGGACAATGATATGTCCTCCCTGCTGTTACTGCTTGCCCTCAGACTGGGACAATGATATGTCCTCCATGCCGCTACTGCTGCTTATCCTCAGACTGGGACAATGATATGTCCTCCCTGCTGTTACTGCTTGCCCTCAGACTGGGACAATGATATGTCCTCCATGCTGTTACTGCTTGCCCTCAGACTGGGACAATGATATGTCCTCCATGCTGTTATTGCTTGCCCTCAGACTGGGACAATGATATGTCATCCATGCTGTTACTGCTTGTCCTCAGACTGGGACAATGATATGTCCTCCCTGCTGTTACTGCTTGCCCTCAGACTGGGACAATGATATGTCCTCCCTGCTGTTACTGCTTGCCCTCAGACTGGGACAATGATATGTCCTCCCTGCTGTTACTGCTTGCCCTCAGACTGGGACAATGATATGTCCTCCATGCTGTTACTGCTGCTTATCCTCAGACTGGGACAATGATATGTCCTCCATGCTGTTACTGCTTGCCCTCAGACTGGGACAATGATATGTCCTCCCTGCTGTTACTGCTTGCCCTCAGACTGGGACAATGATATGTCCTCCATGCTGTTACTGCTTGCCCTCAGACTGGGACAATGATATGTCCTCCCTGCTGTTACTGCTGGCCCTCAGACTGGGACAATGATATGTCCTCCATGCTGTTACTGCTTATCCTCAGACTGGGACAATGATATGTCCTCCATGCTGTTACTGCTTGCCCTCAGACTGGGACAATGATATGTCCTCCATGCTGCTACTGCTGCTTATCCTCAGACTGGGACAATGATATGTCCTCCATGCTGTTACTGCTTGCCCTCAGACTGGGACAATGATATGTCCTCCATGCTGCTACTGCTTGCCCTCAGACTGGGACAATGATATGTCCTCCATGCTGCTACTGCTTGCTCTCAGACTGGGACAATGATATGTCCTCCATGCTGCTACTGCTTGCCCTCAGACTGGGACAATGATATGTCCTCCATGCTGCTACTTCATCTCCCACTACCAGCAGGAGGGAAGAGAACTGGCACACAAATAGTTTTGTACTGAATCATATAATGTCCACAACATTTAGATCTAAATCTGATAACTGGGAAATATACACAGTTATGTTGTTCTAATGTCCTTAGTTACATCACAAATGAGTAACACATTTAACATGATTGTTCTTTAAGTCCCTCCTACCATTTCCAACATTCTTTATAGTATAAATATTTTTTCATTCTCCACTTTTGGAACGGATTTTCATTCTGATAGGCCTCTGATGCACTGATTTCATTCTGAGGTGCCTGTGATATACTGATATACTTCCTGGAGTGAATTCACCTACAGGGTGCATTCTCTAGAGTTGATCCTGAACACTGAAAGGTGTCGCTGCTTAATACTGAGGGTGTTGAAAAAACTATCCCATGGGTCATTTGAACAATATCTGAAGTGTTATATATGTTATATCTTAACACAATATTATTAACACTACAAAAAGTGTTACATTAACACTGATGAGAGTGAACCTATATAAATACTGGATTAGTGTTAACATTAACACACCTGGTGTTAAATTATCACTTTCAAATTTGCTGTGAGAGTCTCTCTTCTCATCCTTATTCAGGCCATTCCCCACAACAGAGACATCTGTCTGGCACAAAAACAGGCTTAACCCTCTTTTGTTTATCTGAACATTATTTTTTTTTTACATGTGAACTATAGATTAGCTGCATGGCTGTAAGTTGAAATGGCTATATAGCTAAATCAATGAGCCAAGAATTGAATGAAAGGCCAGTGGTGGTGGTGAGTGCGCCTCATTCACATCATCATCTGGTATCATCCAGAATGCTGCATAGGAGAGCAGCAGGCATTGGCCACAGTTGGTTCTCCAGGGGGTCGTCAGGGACAAAGCGTGCTGTGTCGATTCCCCGCTCCCCTGGTGAAGAGAACACACTAACAACAGATTAGTCTTCACCATCCATCATGTGGATCAGCATGTGTTAATCTGAGGGAGACATGCAATGTGTTGTGTGTACATGTTTTGAGGTTGCCTGGGGACCACAGTTGTGCCAAGAACAGCCGGGCGCTGTTGCTGTGACAGGCTGGCCTAGCGATCTCTCTCACCACTGCCTCTCTCTATGTCTCGCTCTCTCTCATCAGGTCAGGCAGGAGCATCCAGGGAGACAAGCTGCATCACAATTTGTAGATAAGTCAACTGTCAACCCGAGTATAGCACTGTGTTAGACAAAGGGTGTGTGTTGGGGGTATGGAGGAGGCAATCCTCTGGGGCCTCATTTATTAACTTTGTGTATGCACTAAATAGACCCCAAAACATGCGCCAGTTCACGCAAATGTTGGCCTTTATAAAAACTGAACTTGACATGTGTCACGGCCGTCTTCACGGAAGGAATCAGTGGACCAAAGCACAGCGTGGTCAGCGTACATATTCCTTTTATTAGAATGACGCCAAAGAAAACAATAAACAATACAAAACAACCGTGAAGCTTGATGCCTCTAACAAAGTCAACTTCCCACAAATACAACAGGTAAAAAAGGCTACCTCCAGTGGGGAGAACAAGTATTTGATACACTGCCAATTTTGTAGGTTTTCCCACTTACAAATCATGTAGAGGTCTGTAATTATTAATATAGGTACATTTCAACTGTGAGAGACAGAATCTAAAACAAAAATCCAGAAAATCAAATTGTATGATTTTTAAGTAATTAAAAGTATCCACCCTTTACCGTGATGACAGCTTTGCACATGCTTGGCATTCTCTCAACCAGCTTCACCTGGAATGCTTTTACAACAGTCTTGAAGTAGTTCCCACATATGCTGAGCACTTGTTGACTGCTTTCCCTTCACTCTGTGGTCCAACTCATCCCCAACCATCTCAATTCGGTTGAGGTTTGGTGATTGTGGAAGCCAGGTCATCTGATGCAGCACTCCATCTCTCTCCTTCTTGGCCTGATAGCCCGTACACAGCCTGGAGGTGTGTTGGGTAATTGTCCTGTTGAAAAACAAATGATAGCCCCACTAAGCGCAAACCAGATAGGATGGCATATCGCTGCAGAATGCTGTGGTATCTATGCTGGTTAAGTGTGCATTGAATTCTAAATAAATCACAGACAGTGTCACCAGCAAAGCACCCCCACACCATCACACATCCTCCTCCATGCTTCATGGTAGGAACCACACATGTGGATATCATCTGTTCACCTACTATGTCTCACAAAGTCACAGCGGTTGGACTCAGCACCACTAGAGTGCTTCTTTAACTTCTTGATACTACCCATCCCGTATCCGGGATCGTGAATACAGCCTCAGGCTCATTAGCATAACGCAACGTTAACGATTTCTGAAAATCGCAAATGAAATGAAAATAATATGCCTGCTCTCAAGCTTAGCCTTTTCTTAACAACACTGTCAACTCAGATTTTCAAAATATGCTTTTGAACCATAGCAAATCAAGCATTTGTGTAAGAGTATTGCAAGCTAGCTTAGCATTTTGCGTAGCATTTAGCACGCAACATTTTCACAAAAACCAGATAACCAAATAAAATCATTTACCTTTGAAGAACTTCGAATGTTTTCAATGAGAAGACTCTCAGTTACATAGCAAATGTTCAGTTTTTCCTGAAAGAATCTTTGTGTAGGAGAAATCGCTCCGTTTTGTACATCACATTTGGCTACCGAAACGAACCGAAAATTCAGTCACCAAAATGTCAAACTTTTTCCAAATGAACTCCATAATATCGACCGAAACATGGCAAATGTTGTTTAGAATCAACCCTCAAGGTGTTTTTTCACATATCTCTTCATTGATATGCCGTTCGTGGAAGCCTGCTTTCGTCTCAGAATCCCATGGAAAAATACCAGCAGCTGAAAATGATTCACCAATTTCGACGGAGGACACCGGGCGGACACCTGGCAAATGTAGTCTCTTATGGTCAATCTTCCAATGATATGCCTACAAATACGTCACAATGCTGCAGACACGTTGGGGAAATGATAGATAGGGCAGGCTCATTCCTGTCGCATTCACAGCCATATAAGGAGACAATGGAAAACAGAGCCTCAAAAATCCTGCTCATTTCCTGGTTGCAGTTTCATCTTGGTTTTGCCTGTAGCTCCTGTTCTGGGGCACTCACAGACAATATCTTTGCAGTTCTGGAAACTTCAGAGTGTTTTCTTTCCAAAGCTATCAATTATATGCATAGTCGAGCATCTTTTTCTGACAAAATATCTTGTTTAAAACGGGAACGTTTTTCATCCAAAAATGAAATAGCGCCCCCAGAGTTTCAAGAGGTTAAAGAGTTACCATCACCCGAATTAAACTCTAAAAGACCTTTACCTATCACATCTATAAACAGTCAACTTATTAATCGTAACCTCATATCATATCATCATTCTGAAAAGTTGTAACCTCCTTGCATCTGCAAAAACCGGAGCCTTATTTATGATTCAGTACTACACAAATTGTTTTAATAATTTATTTACCAATGAAATGGGAACACAGGTTAAACATACACACTCTGCACCGGTTATTGACTGGAGACGTAATACGCTGAAAACAGGTCCCTAGTGGAATGACAATGACATTGATGCTTGTTAAATAAGAGATGAAGAGGGAGAGGGACAGAGACAATTAACATTGGTACATTCAGAAACTGCTCTCACCTACAGTAACCATAATCATTGCTCACGAACCGTCACCCGCTTTGAGTAAGAAATCATGAATGTATTCACGTGAAATGCCTGGGTTCGCTGGGGGTCTCTCGGTGAACAGGGCAGCCTTGGATAGGGGCTGGGCCTTTTCACCGCACACTTGCAGGGCTCTGATTGCCTGAAATGATTCCAACAAGTCTTCTATTGTTGTCCTTCTTTGTAGTTGTCCGTTATCTGGTGACTTGTCATGTAGTCCTGAACAGAACTACAGAGTTGACTTTCCTTCAGCTCCCTCTTAAAGATGCTTCTTTGAAGATAGGCTAGCCAGCCGTATCGATGGTTTAAGCAGAGTAACAGGATGGTTCTACTTAAAGTCACTTTCGAAGATACTTTACTTAGGTCAGCTAATCAGCGGTACCAGTGATTGTCCGGGAGGTGAGTTTATCGTCTCCACCTCGTGTTGAAATTCAAACCACTTTAAACGTGCAGCTTCACGTCTTTCTGGTCTAATGTGTTTTTTTTCTTAACCCATAATTTATACAGTTCGCTCGAAAGGGGCGGTTCTGGCAGGCTGGCACGTTCACTGACCTCACTCCGGGCGGTAACAAAGTGTGCAAAGTTAGGTAAAACAATTATCTCGCATAGCTCCTCAAATCACATCACTCTCTTAATTAACAAAAACACTTTAATTATTTTTCATATTACATGCACAACAAAGAGTATGGAAACTTCATGCATGTATTGGGTAAACTTTCCAAGTTACAGTATTTCCTTTATAACATTTTTAATGACATCACAAAATAATATCAAAATGACATTAGTGTTCTATAGATCACCTCTAACCATTCCCCATGTTCAATGTTAGAAATATTGTTCCAGTATTTGCTTATGAACGTGTTAGAGTTTCAGCTGGAAAAAGTCTGTTGAAACAAAGACATTCCTTTGGTGAATCTTGAGAGCGTATGTTTTTTTCCTTCCCCCTCTGGGGTACTAACTGTTCAGTGTGAAAATGAGTCAGAACGCACAAGTGTTTGCTGGTGTACCTTGCCAAATGACTGAACAGTGAAGAGGTGATCAACATGATGAGTTCATATTCCTTTCAAATGAATGTGCGGTCTAGTTAGACTAACTCCAAAGTCATTTCCTGCGGTGACGGTAGTGTTACACATCTCTGCTTGTCCCAGAGGATGATGAGCAGCAGAGCAGTCCTCTTGTTTTGGAATTCCTATCCTTTGACTCTCCAGCCTGCTCAGGCAGCTCAAAGAAAATCTCTCTTGCACAAAAACAGGCTTAATGAAATGTTACTTACCTGCACTTCATTTTTGTGTGTGAGAGCTATCGATTGGACACATTCTCGGAGGCTGAAGTAGCTAAATCAATCAGCCCGACAAATGATTGAAGGTCGGTGGTGGTGGGTGTGACCCTTTCATATTATAATCCGGTATCATCCTATTCAGAATGTAAAAACCGGTAGGCTGAAAGGACTGTATAGGTTGGCTTGGTTTGCTGGTGTTGGTATGGGCTACCGTGGTGGTGTGTCGGTAAGAACATGAAGAGAGATGGAGTAGGCTACAGTTCCATGGGCTATTGCTGATTGATTAGGCAGGTACTGTGAAGGATGCTAATGGCAGATTGATCTACAAGAACAATCACTTTTTAAAATGTATTTTATTTAACCTTTATTTAACTAGGCAAGTCAGTTAAGAACTATTTCTTATTTAGAATGATGGCTGACTAAAAGGCAAAAGCCCTCCTCTGGGTATGGGGGCTAGTATTAAAAATACAAATAAATTAAATAAAAATATAGAACAAAACACATATCACAAGAGAGACAACACACCACTACATAAAGAGAGACCTAAGACAACAACATAGCATGGCAGCAACATATGACAACACAGCATGGTAGCAACACAACATTGTTGTGTTACAGCCTGAATTAAAAAATGAAATAAATTGAAATTATGTCACTGATCTACACACAAAACCCCATAATGTCTCACTGGAATTTTGTTTTTAGAAATGTTTACAAATTAATTAAAAATGAAAAGTCACCGGCCAATTCTGATTTAAAACAGTTACAAAGTTTTTGGCTGTGATAGGAGAAAACTGAGGATGGTAAAGGTGATGGACTGGCCAAGCATGTCTCCAGACCTAAACCCTATTGAGCATCTGTGGGGCATCCTCAAACGGAAGGTGGAGGAGTGCAAGGTCTCTAACATCCACCAGCTCCGTGATGTCGTCATGGAGCAGGAGAAGAGGACTCCAGTGGCAACCTGTGAAGCTCTGGTGAACTACATGCCCAAGAGGGTTAAGGCAGTGCTGGAAAATGATGGTGGCCACACAAAATATTGACACTGGGCCCAATTTGGACATTTTCACTTAGGGGTGTACTCAATTTTGTGGCCAGCGGTTTAGACATTGATGGCTGTGTGTTAAGTTACTTTGAGGGGACAGCAAATTTACACTGTTATACAAGCTGTACACTCACTACTTTACATTGCAGCAAAGTGTCATTTCTTCAGTGTTGTCACATGAAAAGAAATAAATAAATATTTACAAAAATGTGAGGGGTGTACTCACTTTTGTGATATACTGTATAAATATATATATACATATATATATATATATATATATATATATATATATATATATAAATATATATATATCAGGGTTGTGTCTGTAAACCCAGCTAGCACATTTGGTTCCTTGGAAGTTATGGGAATGTATGTTTTTAGTTTCCTATTGGTTCTGGGAATGAAGCCATACGTTTTTTAAATGTTCTGAGAATGGAAGTGAACATTTCACCTGTTCTGGGAATGTACATTTTAGGTTGCAGGGAGGTTCTGATAATGTTTTAATATGGTTCCCTGAAGGTTTTCCTGTGAGGTTTTATTAACATTCTTCTGAGGATGGAAATTATAGGTTATTTGAAGGTAATTAAATAACGTTCTGAAAACATGTTTCAATAAATTTTTGAATTACACCGCTAGCTTAGTTTGGGTTAACTGGCTTGAACTCCAAGCACAGATAGGACACATGGAAATTCATCTGATTAGTCATTAATCATGCAAACACATTTATTGTTTTATTGGTGCTCAGCATCAGTAAGATTCAAACCAATGATCTTCTGTTCTCTATCCATGGAATGAGTCTACTGCACCACCAGGATGGAGCAAGCATGCCATGTTTTTTTACTCATACAAAGCTTTTCATTCTCGTCTATTCAAACAGACCCCATTTCAAAGGAAAAAAGCACTCATAAAGATCAGGTGTGGCCAATTAGTGGGCACTGCCAACACACTTAAAAAGATAAAGGATAGAGAGAGTTTTGTTGATGCTCAGAATGGAATGTTTATGTTTTTAAACAACATTCTTAGAACGTTACTACTATTTAATTGTGTTTTTCATGGAAAGTGTTCTTAATGTTCTGAGGACTTTAAATGGAACTATGAGGAAACCTGTTGAAAACATTAAACTGAAGTACTGAAACTCCTACCTAAGAAACATGGTTCTCAGAACGCTATGTGTTAGCTGGATATCCTGCACCATAACCATAGGACAAGCATGCTGTCACCAAGCACTAAGAATAATATGGTTCTCAAAACGTCCAAGTGCTAGCTGGGTAGTTAGACTCTAACCCCATAGTAATTTCCTGTTGTGAAAGTAGTGTTAGACAACTCATCCAGTCCCAGAGGATCTATACTGCAGCTACCTTTGGTGCCCTGATGAGCAGAGCAGTCCTCGTGTTTAGGAATTCCTCTCCATTGACTCTCATTCTCCAGCTCAAAGGTAAAATCATTAGCATTCATAAAACATGTTTCAAAGGTTATTTTACACAGAAATAGGATCCCCTTTTGCCAGGCAGGCGAGCCATGGCCATATGGTGTCCCTTGGATCCGGCCCAGGGGGGAAGGGAGTGTCTTGCCCAATCGCGCTCTAAATGTCTCACATTCACAATCCATGTCTCAATTGTCACAAGGCTTCAAAATCGTTCTTTAACTTGTATCCTCCCCTTCATCTACACTGATTGAAGTGAATTTAACCGGTGACATCAATAAGGGATCATAGCTTTTATCTGGTTTCACCTGGTCAGTCTATGTCATGGAAAGAGCAGGTCTTCCTAATGTTTTGTACACTCTGTGTATATTCTTATAGCTGATGCTGTAGGTATGCTACTTATCTTCTAATGCAGTCATCTCAGTTTTGTGAAGCATCTTTTGAGATGCTTCACAAATGTGAAGCATCTTTTAATCCTTCGCTTGTTTGTAACATTTGCAAAGACATTGGCAA
Organism: Oncorhynchus masou masou; assembly: GCF_036934945.1. NCBI lineage: Eukaryota > Metazoa > Chordata > Actinopteri > Salmoniformes > Salmonidae > Oncorhynchus > Oncorhynchus masou. The sequence continues at coordinate 34,729,906 of NC_088227.1, read as the reverse complement.
CATTATATTTGTAGTTGGCGGTCACAGAGAGATGGATAAACATTGTGACTACATGTTTAGCGGAGAACTTCTGTGTTTAATGGGAGGGGGGAAAAGCATCTAACAATTCACTTAGCTGTTCTACGAGTAGTCTGAGGCAGGCATTAGATTACGAGCGGTTTCAAGTGCAACGTTAATAAATATGAGAGGCTTAGTGCTTCTACGGAAGTTCTAAAAATGAATTTAAGATCATTTTGGGAAACTAGGCCCTGGCCTTATATTTCATCAAAACCTGATTAATATAATTTCCCAACTGCCTACATATGGAAAGATAAATTGTGCTTGCTCTTTTGCTTTCCTTTTGGCTAATGGTGAAGACTCTAGGGAGTGGGAGTAGTATACGCTGACCATAACTCCAGTGCCGTGTGTCTCTGCCTAATGGCTCTAATCATGAGAGGAATACCACTGGACACAGATGTCAGTTCAATCTCTTCACTATAAACCCCAAGGCAAGTTGTACTCAAAGTCTCAAAGTCATTATTACTTAAAATATTTGTGGTACTGACTCAGAACTAAATGAGAAGTCACACCAACTAAATGTATTTTAAAATATAATACCAAAATTTACTTTTTTTCCCAGCATGCTCTACTGCAGAGATATATTTTTTAAATTGTTTCTTTTCGTGTCTGTGTTTTTGAATGTATATTGAGTCATTGATTGATTAACTGTTATGGTACACAAAGATACATGTTTTCTATACTCATCCAAATATTGTGTTTTGCACCTGTTACTGATTCTTTTTTTTCTTCATTTAAACTTTATTTAGCCAGGCAAGTCAAATAAGAACAAATGATTATTTACAATGACAGCCTACCCCGGCCAAACCCAGATGACGCTGGGCCAATTGTGCGCCGCCCTATGGTACTCCCAATCATGGCCGGATGTGATAGAGCCTAGAAATGGTTGTTCCAGTTTAACTGGCTTTGCACTGTTCTTAACCCTGGCAGTCATTATGAATGCAGGTTGCGGGTGAATACAAATGTCAACAGTTGGATCGTCTAACGCTGGCTAGATTCCAATAGAAAATACATATCACTTTGCAAGCCAGCATAATGGGGTTTACAGTTAGGGTTGCAAATTCTGGTAAATTTCCCCAATTTTTTAGAAAATCCTGGTAGGAAGATTACTGGAATTTGTGGGGGGAACGTTTGTGGAATTTCGCAACCCTACTTGTAGGCCTGATGTGGCCTGTAAACTAGGAGTTTCAGGTCCCTGATATTATGATATTATACATTATAATTGTATTTGCATAGGAACTCACTTGGTGAAGGCCACAGGATTGACAATTAATTAATTCAACAAGCATGTCTGTCACTAACGAATACAGTTATGGGTGGTAACTCTACAATTCTATTGAAAAGGCAAGGCATACTGGGAAATTATTGGAGGCATGGCTTAGTTGGGGCGTTACATTTAAGTATACGTTACTTAATGAAAAAAATGAATATGTATTACTCATATGAAGGTACAGTAGTACTGCTCACTTCAGCTATTTACATTTCTTAACATACAATTTTTTTAAGTAATCGTTTTCCTCAAAATGTTTGAGTAGCCAGAACTTCTCCGGTTTTACAGTGTAGTTTTGAGTTACATTTGGTTGAGTTGTCAACTAATGTGAATTCAACGTGAAATCAACCAAAAATGGCTTCCCCGTCACTTGATTAAGTTTAATGTTGGGTAACAAAAGAAGAAAGAAATTCCCTCACGATGATGACATTGTTTTCTATGTTGATTTAAATTTATCATTACATTACATTTAAGTCATTTAGCAGACGCTCTTATCCAGAGCGACTTACAAATTGGACATTTATCACATTTAATTTTTTGGTTGAAATGACATGGAAACAATGTTGATTCAACCAGTTGTCCCAGTGGGATGTGACTGCACTACCAGTGGGATGTTTCTCTGAAACCCCCAGAGTCAACCAATAACTGGTGCTCAATGAGCCTCTACTGACTCATCCAGGCCTCTCTTCCTCTCCTCCTTTCTCTCCTCCTCTTTTCTCTTTTCCTCCTTGACCTCATCCTCCTCCTCCTCTTTCCTCTCCTCTTCCTCCTTCCTCTCATCCTTCTGTCCTCCACCTTTCTCTCCTCCTCCTCCTCCAGAAGGAAGCGTAACATGCAGGTATGTTGACTACACTGGAATGCAATTACATCACCCAGAAGATAATTGGTTAGAAAGAATGATGCAGAAGACTTTTCATTAAATAGATCTGACAGATTGTGACAGTTTCATCAAGTCTGGTCAACAATCACAATGTGGAAGTCATTGTTTCCTAAAAATTATTAGTGTTGAATACTGTTACTGGCTCTTTGCTTAGCATTTTGAGGAGCAGCCGGTACCAATAGCCTGCCAGTGTACGATATGCTATCATCAGTGCCTGGCAGAGAATGGCCTCTTAACGTCTCTATTTGGCCTTTCACTTGCTGTTGTTTTTTTCCTGCGACAGATATTATGACAAATTGTTTTGTTAACAGCCTGCGATTTCAACTCTGAGCCAACTGCTATAACGGAAGCAGAGCGAGAGGCAGCAGAGCCAGTTCACTATTTCATTTCCTACCTCCTCCTTCTGTGTCTGGGGCTGTTGCGTCACAGGCCTCAGGCGGCTGTTTACACAGACACATTCTCCCTGATCACAAGAGTCCTTCCTCCTGTCAAGACCAAGGCTGGGATGTTCCAGAGGAGACGATGCATGTCCTTTTATTCTGGCCCACACGGAACACAGACAACCACTGACAATTAATCTCCCATTAACATAAATAATTGTATGACCCGCCTCCCTGTTATCTTGTTCAGCTTTATTCTTAGTGTTCTGTTGATGTCTGTGTTTATTTCCAGTAACAAGAGGTGGTTTAGTTCTATTGTTGTAGCAGCTACCCAGTCTCAGTGTGTTGCCTAGTGACCTGGAGGTTGAGGTGGATGAAAGCATATATTGTTGAGTTGGCTATAGATGAGGTGTTGTTGGAGAGGCAGACTCTCTAATTCAATATCAAGAGCCTCTAGTCCACAAGTAGTCTAGCCCCAGAGCTGTTTGTACTCTATAGTTGGCTATACATAGGAGTTTACAATACAGCTCAAACAGATATCTGTGAGGTGACAGGAGGTGGACCACATATACCTGGGAAAGTCTGTGAAAGGTTCCAGCACCCTTGGGATCCAGAAGATCAAGTCAAGGGGAGGACAAGATGGTAATAGATTTCCTGTCCGAAGTCACCATGGGAACAGGGCTACGGGAACTGGAATCACACGGATGATTCCCCCTTTCTGTTTCAGAGAAAGTGATTCACTAACGTCAGGTTGGGTGAGCATCAAGCTAATCTATCGTGGACAGATTCTTGTGGACAGATGAAACGGCAAAAATCTGTCAAGGCTCATGTACAATTACAGTATGTGATTGCGAGCAGCAGCAGTTCCTGATTTTTCATCGCTGATTAATTGGACGAATCAGGATTGGGCGAAGGCGGTGCTTAAACTGTTGATTTTCAACCCCGTGTGCAGATGATGAATGGTTTCCACAGAATTGTCCATATTGTCAAAATGTATGAAAACAACAATGTATTTTTTGGTCATGATAAACAGGAGTGAAACTATCAGAAGTAAAAGGGTTTGGCTGAGACTTTCCATTTGCGAGGGAGGAGACTTCGCTTCCTTCATTTGCACAAAGGTAAAATCACACAGAGACACAGACACACACACACACACACACACACACACACACACACACACACACACACACACACACACACACACACACACACACACACACACACACACACACACACACACACAAACACACACACACACACACACACACACACACACACACACACACACACACACACACACACACACACACACACACACACACACAGTTGTTAACGCCATTTTCCCCAGAAGTCAAACAGGACATTACAAACTTTCACAAGATAATTTTACTTCTGCGTAATCGAGATTAGCATCAAACTGACAAGGCCCATGGTGACAAGTGCTTTAGAGGAGGATAAACACAACAGCCTGGAGCCTGGTGTCTGGAGCAGTCAAGTGTTATGTTGTGTCACTTGGCTTGAAGTTTGCTAACAAAGCTGAAGATACAAGACTCTTCATAAGCACTCAGAGGCATCATGTGCATATGGGGCACAGGGGTACATGCCCCCTCAGATTTGTCCTTTTTAAAATATATATTGTTTTTAATACTACTAGTGTGATGACTTTCCAACTCTGTCTGCCAAATTCTTTCTCTTTGCACTTGTTTTTCTTATTAGGATGTTAATGGGCAGAGCCAGAAGGGTTGTCAATGAAATTGTTATTTTTTACTAGGCAAGTCAGTTAAGAACAAATTCTTATTTTCAATGAAGACCGAGGAACAGTGGGTTAACTGCCTTGTTCAGGGTAGAACGACAGATTTTTACCTTGTCAGCTCAGGGACTTGATCTTGCAACTTTTCGGTTACTAGTCCAACATTCTAACCACTAGGCTACCTGCCGCCCAAATTGGGACACACCTGGGCCCGGGTGTGTCCCGGGATAACTACACCTCTTCCCCATTCATTGAAACTCTCTCCATGCAGACCCACTGTTTGATTTTGGTTGTGGCATGTTTGTGGCTGCTTTTGTTTGTTTGCTAGCTTTGGCATCTTTCAACACTCCTCGTTATCACATCTATACATGCAACCACTCACTTACACTACTGACTACACACACCACTGCTAACTGTATATAGGTTACCTTAGTTATTAAATATATTTTGTTATTCTCTATCTCCACGTTGTCTCCCTTTTTGTTATGGGCTTCGATCCGGTTCGTGACACTAGCCACCTAGCAATTTTATGAAATTGGCTTTGGGTAGCCCAGATACCGTAGGTTCCCAATCTCCCAACCTCATAACTACAGTAAGTACCAAAAAGCCATTTCAGGCTATCAATCAAGTTGTATTAGCTAGCTTGTCTAACTATTGTATCTTAGTTGGCATACCTGCTGGTGAGGTTGGTACACTTTAGAAAAGCAAGCAATAACTACATTTTTATTTGATTTATTTCACCTTTATTAAACCAGGCAGGGTAGTTGAGAACAAGTTCTCATTTACATCTGCGATCTGGCCAAGAAAAAGCTAAGCAGTTCGACACATACAAATGTACTGAATAAGACACACAAATTACTTTCAATCTTTTCCCAGATTTTAGCAGAGTTGTGGAAAAGCATATTAAGTTTCTTAAAAAAAAGAACCACAAGTCAGGAGGATACAGACAGCTCAAGAGGTTTGCTTAGATATCCGGGGGGAAACTACCTGCCCTCCAGGACACCAACAGCACCCAAAGTCACAGGAAGGCCAAAATGATCATTAAGGACAACAACCACCCGAGCCACTGTCTGTTCACCCCGCCTACCATCCAGAAGGTGAGATCAGTACAGGTGCATCAAAGCAGGGACAGAGTGACTGAAAAACAGCTTCTATCTCAAGGCCATCAGACTGTTAAATAGCCATCACTAGGTGGCTTCCAACCAGTTACATAACCCTGCACCTTAGAGGCTGCTGGCCCACTATTCATAGACTTGAAATCACTGGCCACTTGAATAATGGAACAGCAGTCACTCTAATAATGTTTACATATTTTTACTTTACTCATACAGTTGAAATAAGAAGTTTACATACACCTTAGCCAAATACATTTAAACTACATTTAAAACTAGTAAAAAGTTCCTGTCTTAGGTCAGTTAGGATCACTACTTTATTTTTATTTTTTTATTTTTTTTATTTCACATTTATTTAACCAGGTAGGCTAGTTGAGAACAAGTTCTCATTTGCAACTGCGACCTGGCCAAGATAAAGCTTAGCAGTGTGAACAGACAACACAGAGTTACACATGGAGTAAACAATTAACAAGTCAATAACACAGTACAAAAAAGGCGAGTCTATATACATTGTGTGCAAAAGGCATGAGGAGGTAGGCGAATAATTACAATTTTGCAGATTAGCACTGGAGTGATAAATGATCAGATGGTCATGTACAGGTAGAGATACTGGTGTGCAAAAGAGCAGAAAAGTAAATAAATAAAAACAGTGTGGGGATGAGGTAGGTGAAAATGGGTGGGTTATTTACCAATAGACTATGTACAGCTGCAGCGATCGGTTAGCTGCTCAGATAGCACATGTTTGAAGTTGGTGAGGGAGATAAAAGTCTCCAACTTCAGGGATTTTTGCAATTCGTTCCAGTCACAGGCAGCAGAGTACTGGAACAAAAGGCGGCCAAATGAGGTGCTGGCTTTAGGGATGATCAGTGAAATACACCTGCTGGAGCGCGTGCTACGGATGGGTGTTGCCATCGTGACCAGTGAACTGAGATAAGGCGGAGCTTTACCTAGCATGGATTTGTAGATGACCTGGAGCCAGTGGGTCTGGCGACGAATATGTAGCGAGGGCCAGCCGACTAGAGCATACAAGTCGCAGTGGTGGGTGGTATAAGGTGCTTTAGTGACAAAACGGATGGCACTGTGATAAACTGCATCCAGTTTGCTGAGTAGAGTGTTGGAGGCAATTTTGTAGATGACATCGCCGAAGTCGAGGATCGGTAGGATAGTCAGTTTTACTAGGGTAAGTTTGGCGGCGTGAGTGAAGGAGGCTTTGTTGCGGAATAGAAAGCCGACTCTTGATTTGATTTTCGATTGGAGATGTTTGATATGAGTCTGGAAGGAGAGTTTACAGTCTAGCCAGACACCTAGGTACTTATAGGTGTCCACATATTCAAGGTCGGAACCATCCAGGGTGGTGATGCTCGTCGGGCATGCGGGTGCAGGCAACGATCGGTTGAAAAGCATGCATTTGGTTTTACTAGCGTTTAAGAGCAGTTGGAGGCCACGGAAGGAGTGTTGTGTGGCATTGAAGCTCGTTTGGAGGTTAGATAGCACAGTGTCCAATGACAGGCCGGAAGTATATAGAATGGTGTCGTCTGCGTAGAGGTGGATCAGGGAATCGCCCGCAGCAAGAGCAACATCATTGATATATACAGAGAAAAGAGTCGGCCCGAGAATTGAACCCTGTGGCACCCCCATAGAGACTGCCAGAGGACCGGACAGCATGCCCTCCGATTTGACACACTGAACTCTGTCTGCAAAGTAATTGGTGAACCAGGCAAGGCAGTCATCCGAAAAACCGAGGCTACTGAGTCTGCCGATAAGAATATGGTGATTGACAGAGTCGAAAGCCTTGGCAAGGTCGATGAAGACGGCTGCACAGTACTGTCTTTTATCGATGGCGGTTATGATATCGTTTAGTACCTTGAGTGTGGCTGAGGTGCACCAGTGACCGGCTCGGAAACCAGATTGCACAGCGGAGAAGGTACGGTGGGATTCGAGATGGTCAGTGACCTGTTTGTTGACTTGGCTTTCGAAGACCTTAGATAGGCAGGGTAGGATGGATATAGGTCTGTAACAGTTTGGGTCCAGGGTGTCTCCCCCTTTGAAAAGGGGGATGACTGCGGCAGCTTTCCAATCCATAATAGTAGAGAGAATTATTTATTTCAGCATTTCTTTCTTTCATCACATTCCCAGTGGGTCAGAAGTTTACATCCACTCAATTAGTATTTGGTAGCATTGCCTTTAAAATTGTTGAACTTGGGTCAAACATTTTGGGTAGCCTTTCACAAGCTTCCCACAATAAGTTGGGTGAATTTTGACCCATTCCTCCTGACAGAGCTGATGTAACTGAGTCAGGTTTGCAGGCCTTCTTGCTCGCACACACTTTTTCAGTTCTGCCCACAAATGTTCTATATGATTGAGGTCAGGGATTTGTGATGGCCACTCACTCCAATACGTTGACTTTGTTGTCCTTAAGCCATTTTGACAGAACTTTGGAAGTATGCTTGGGGTCATTGTCCATTTGGAAGACCCATTTGCGATCAAGCTTTAACTTCCTGACTGATGTCTTGAGATGTTGCTTCAATATATCCACATCATTTTCCTCCTCATGATGCCATTTATTTTATGAAGTGGACCAGTCCTTCCTGCGACAAAGCACCCCCACAACATGATGCTGCCACCCCCATTCTTCACGGTTGGGATGGTGTTCTTCGGCTTGCAAGCATCCCCCTTTTTCCTCCAAACACAACGATGGTCATTATGGCCAAACAGTTCTATTTTTGTTTCATCAGATCCAACGGACATTTCTCCAAAAAGTAGAATCTTTGTCCCAATGTCCAGTTGCAAACCGTGTCTGGCTTTTTTATGGCGGTTTTGGAGCAGTGGCATCTTCCTTGCTGAGCGGCCTTTCATGTTATGTGGATATAGGACTCGTTTTACTGTGGATATAGATACTTTTGTACCTGTTTCCTCCAGTATCTTCACAAGGTCCTTTGCTGTTGTTCTGGGATTGATTTGCACTTTTCGCACCAAAGTACGTTCATCTCTAGGAGACAGAACATGTCTACTTCTTGATGGCTGCGTGGTATGATGGCTGCGTGGTCCTATGGTGTTTATACTTGCATGCTATTGTTTGTACAGATGAACGTGGTCCTTCAGGTGTTTGGAAATTGCTCCCAAGGATGAACTGGACTTGTGGAGGTCTACAATTATGTTTCTAATGTCTTGTTTTGAAATAATTAGCTAGAATTTGTAGTTTTTCTACGTGGCTCCCATTTTGGCTGTCGTGGTTTCATGCGCGTGGATGAGAGCGCCTTCTTTGTTGTTTATCTCTGGTAAATATAATAACGATTCTCCGTCTTAAATTTGATTGTTTATTTATGTATTAGGGTACCTGAGATTTGATTATAAATGTTGTTTGACTTGTTTGGAGAAGTTTATTGGTAATGTTTGGGATTCATTTTGTATGCGTTTTGAAGGAGGGAAACCGGTGGATTATTGAATGAAGCGTGCCAGCTAAACTGAGATTTTGGGGATATAAAGCAGGACTTTATCAAACAAAAGGACCATTTGTGATGTAGCTGGGACCTTTTGGAATGCCAACAGAAGAAGATCTTCAGGTAAGGCATTTATTTTATCACTATTTCTGACTTTCGTGGCACACCTGCCTGGTTGAAAATTGTTTTTCATGCTTTTGTATGCGAGGCGCTGTCCTCTGCAATGTCACCGGATGTTGTCAAGGTGGGTTACTAGCAGAACGCCTGCGCCAGAAAGGTTAATGTGTTTGAGCCAATCAGTTGTGTTGTGACAAGGTAGTGGGGTATACAGTGATGCGCAATGATGAAACTGGCTCTAAATGAGGACCGCCACAGGAATCGGAGACCCAGAGTCACCTCTGCTGCAGAGGATATGTTCATTAGATTTACAAGCCTCAGAAATTGCAGCCCAGATAAATGCTTCACAGAGTTCAAGTAACAGACACATCTCAACATCAACTGTTCAGAGTAGACTGTGGTAATCAGGCCTTCATGGTCGAAGTGCTGCAAAGAAATCACTTCTAAAGTACACCAATAATAAATAATAAGAGACTTGCTTGGGCAAAGAAACACGAGCAATGGACATTAGATTGGTGGAAATTTGTCCTTTGGTATGGAGTCCAAATTTGAGATTTTGGTCCCTGCCGCCATATCTTTGTGAGATGTGGGTGAATGGATTGATCTCTGCATGTGTATTTCCCACCGTAAAGCATGGAGGTGGAGGTGTGATGTGTGGGGGTGCTTTGCTGGTGACACTGTCTGAGATTAATTTAGAATTTAAGGAACGCTTAACCAGCATGGCAACCACAGCATTCTGCAGTGATACGCCATGCCATCTGGTTTGGGCTTAGAGGGACTACCATTTCTTTTTCAACAAGACAATTACCCAAAACACCTCCAGGCTAAGTAAGGGCTATTTGACCAAGAAGGAGAGTGATGAAATGCTGCATCAGATGACCTGATCTCCACAATCCCACGGACTCAACCAAATTGAGATGGTTTGGGATGAGTCGGACCGCAGAGTGAAGGAAAGCAGCCAACAAGTGCCTAGCATATGTGGGAACTCCTTCAAAACTTTTGGAGAAGCATTCTGGGTGAAGCTGGTTGAGAGAATGCCAAAAGTGTGCAAAGCTGTCTTCAAGTCAAAGGGTAGTTATTTGAAGAATCTCAAATATAAAAATATATTTTCATTTGTTTAACACTTTTTTTTGGTTAATACATGATTCCATGTGTTATTTCAGTTTTGATGTCTTCACTATTGTTCTACAATGTAGAAAATAGTAAAAATAAAGAATAATCCTTGAATGAGTAGGTGTTTTAAAACTTTTGACCTGTAGTGTATATTCCATAATTCCATTCTTCTAATTTGAGGTTGTTTGTATTGTGTGTGTTGTTGTGAATTGTTAGATATTGCTGCACTGTTGGAGCTATAAACACAAGCATTTCACTACACCCACAATAACGTCTGCTTAACATCTGTATGTGACCAATACAATTTGATTTGATTTAGATATTCAGTTTTTTTTTAAATGTTTTTACGTAGGTTTAAGCATAATGATTATGGCTCTAGGTTTCAAGAAAAATCTGTTAGAGGTGTTTGAAAAATGCTAAATTCTCCAACTTATGTTCACGGGGCCAAGATCCCTTCTGGATCACTCCCCAGCAGTCCTCACATACTTTGTGCCCCCTCAGATTTTGGGGGTGCATGATGCCAGACTACAATATTTGGATGTGTTCAGCATATAGAAGTTCCATTGAGGTTATTGCTGAATCCATTTGGATAAATATGTGTAGGAGTCTTCACATGAGACACTGCCTTACATGGAGTAAAGCGGAACATAACACATTAGGATAATTCACGAAAGCTGTCAGGTCTTTCTATAGCCTGCAGCTTGAGATAATCTTATAACATTTTTATTCCACAAAATGTGTACCATTTTCCCCCCAATGAAGTATAGGAGGATAAAGACTGATATCCTCGTGAGACAATTTATTTGTGGAATGAAATCTTTTATTTGAAAAGGAAATCATTACATTTTTTGTCTTATTCTGAATGACAAAGCACTGCCACCTTCTGGCGTGATACAGTAGCTACTGTAGCATATCCGAGAAACTGGACCAAAGTCAGTAAAGTCCAGAAGTGATGAATAGTTTTGCAGGCATCCAATCCATATTAACTGATTTATCAGAGACAAACCTGTTCAATCCTGAAATTTTGAAACCATTCAGTTTGATGTTGTCTCTCATTCTCATCCACATCAGGCTCACAGCAACAGCCAAATTACAGCAAGACCAACCCCGTCTCCTCCTAGATGTCTAAGGGTGGAAAATGTGTTTACCTGACTCTGATGTCAAACAGGTTCCAATGGTCTCAATCAATCTGCCAAAGAGCCGTCATGGAGGACATCTACCGTGTCAAGAACAAATAATAAACAGAGAGGTCTGGGCCATCAATCTCGTCTGTAGGTTTAACAGGGGATTGATAGGTTAATCAAAGGAAGAGCCAAAGCCAAGCAGCTGCTACAGGGAACCTCTCCTTCACCTGAAAGTTTATGTTCTGAATGAGAAGGCTTTGTTTATTTTTTTATACTATTGTCACAGTTATAGACAAGTGCTAATTTAGCTTCTATTGTCACAAGACAACAAACCCATCCAATAGAATTTTCACTCTTTTTTCTTTATGGGGCAAATCGTTCCTCTTCTTTCTGAATTCATCATGGCACTTGAGCTGCTTCAAAGCATGCTGTTTTTGTTGGAAACTCTGTTCTGTAATCTTATCTCTTGAACATTGTTTAGGAATCTATTTATTAAACATTTTAGGCTATGGAAAAATCCATCAAGGTGAATCGAATTATGTTATGTATGGATATGATATTGGTAACACTATGGAAACCATATGACTCTATCGGATTCCTCTGAGAAAGCGTTGCTATTATGGAATAAACTTGAAATTTCATGAATGAGCAAAGGTGAAAATTCGGGCATGACTCTCACATGTAAATTATCAAAATGCAGTGCTTTGGTGTTCTGTTTCAATTGGTAGCTACCTTCTGTTGACTTCCAGTTCAATGGCCAATCCACTTTAAGCCTCGCTTAATCTTAATTAGAAGGTGAAAAAACTGCATCTATCATGCTTATCTTCCTGACATCCATCAAGCAGGTTTACTTCCAAGTCAAATTTGCGCTCTATGACAAAAATGGCAGGGATTATTTGTTTAAAAAACAGTCATTTTGGGTTATACGTTTGGATTTGTTTTCCTCTGGCAGAATGCACTTTCAATATACAGTCATCATTTTATAGTCTAGGGGTGAGTTGAGTTACATGATTGGACATGGAAGTTCTACCATAGTAAAGCAATGGCAAATCAAAAATCCCATCCAGTGTAACATTACTGACATAGGAAGTCTAGATTGCTTTCTGCTGTACATACAGGAATATGTATTTTTTTAAGTGGAGGTGTTGCCCAGTAAATGGCTTAATGAAATTTGAATGCACTTTCATTGATCCAATAAAGACAGGAAAGCGACGTGTATCTAGTAATGAATTCTGGCATGTTGCGTTGAGTGTGAACATGACCACTGAGGTGTTTCTAAGGTTATGCTCACCTCACACGCAGAACGTTTATGACTAAGAGGACAATAAAAAATTGTGGAAAAGCTCCGGGAAATGACTCACTGACTAAAGCCAGGCATGAATTTGTCGTCCACACAAACAGATAAATACAATCCATATGAGCAAAACTTAAACATTCTAGCTACCTTGACACCTGCATGGCGGAAGAAATATAGTGTGTCACTATTGCAAGCTTCAATGAAGACATTCAAATCGACACTCTGCTGTGCTTTTACTGACTGCCCTTTGTGTACTCTAGTTTCAGCGCTGGGATCAGGAGAGGGTTGGCTGGTCACGGCTTGCTTTGCAGCCCCAGTGAAGAGTGGTGTGTGCAGTGGGTCGGTGTTGGACGTGAGGGCTGTGCTAAGTGCAGCACAGCAGGGCACTGTGTGATGTGAATTCTCAGGAGGCAGCAGCTGTCCCAGAGGAGTGGAGTGGAGCAGAGACGGCGTGTCAGCTCAAGCCTGCGCTCCGTATTGTTGAGACGTCCAGCTTGACTGAGAGTGTATCTCAGCATAATGAGTGGTTACACACAGCGGCCCCTGTTTCTCCCGCTCTCACAGACTGGGAAAAGAGCTGTACCTTATTCCACTGAAATGAGAAGTTACTAGGTAGTACTTTTTCATTCTGATCAAATTTTGTGTTTAGCAATGGATTGAACCTGGGCTCATTTAGAGATTTTGTGACATATTGGGTTTCTGGCTCTTTGTGTCATGATTGGCTAATAATGTGAAAGTGGAGTGAAGTGGCAAGTTGTCTGCATCATTATCACTATATGATTATCTGACTTCTTGGGTTGAATGCAGCGTTTTAAATCAATGTCACCAAATTACTCTGAGCATTTCTACATAGCTGAGGAGCAATTTCTGTAGGCCACCGGCATTCGGTAGGCAAACGGCATTCTGTAGCCAACCGGCATTCTGTAGCCAACCGGCATTCTGTAGGCAACCGGCATTCTGTAGGCAACCGGCATTCTGTAGGCAACCGGCAATCTGTAGGCAACCGGCATTTTGTAGGCCACCGGCATTTTGTAGGCCACCGGCATTCTGTAGGCAACCGGCATTCTGTCAGCAACCGGCATTCTGTAGGCAACCGGCATTCTGTAGGCAACCGGCATTATGTAGGCCACCGGAAATCTGTAGGCCACCGGCATTCTGTAGGCAACCGGCATTCTGTAGGCCACAAGCATTCTGTAAGCCACGGGCATTCTGTAGGCAACCAGCTTTCTGTAGGCCTCCAGCATTCTGTAGGCCACCGGCACTCTGTAGACCTCCGGCAATCTGTAGGCAACAGGAATTCTGTAGGACACCGGAATTCTGTAGGCCACCGGCATTCTGTAGTCCACAGGCATTCTGTAGGCAACCGGCATTCTGTAGGCCACGGGCATTCTGTAGGCCACGGGCATTCTGTAGGCAACCGGCATTCTGTAGGCAACCGGCATTCTGTAGGCAACCGGCATTCTGTAGGTAACCGGCATTATGTAGGCAACCGGCATTATGTAGGCAACCGGCAATCTGTAGGCCACCGGCATTCTGTAGGCCACCGGCATTCTGTAGGCCACCGGCATTATGTAGGCCACCGGCACTCTGTAGACCTCCGGCAATCTGTAGGCAACCGGAATTCTGTAGGCCGCCGCCATTCTGTAGGCAACCGGCATTATGTAGGCAACCGGCAATCTGTAGGCCACCGGCATTCTGTAGGCAACCAGCATTATGTAGGCCACCGGTAATCTGTAGGCCACTGGCATTTTGTAGGCCATGGGCATTCTGTTGGCCACAGGCATTCTGTAGGCAACCGGCATTCTGTAGGCAACCGGCATTCTGTAGGCAACCAGCATTATGTAGGCCACCGGCAATCTGTAGGCCACCGGCATTCTGTAGGCCACAAGCATTCTGTAAGCCACGGGCATTCTGTAGGCAACCGGCTTTCTGTAGGCCTCCAGCATTCTGCAGGCCACCGGCACTCTGTAGACCTCAGGCAATCTGTAGGCCACCGGCATTCTGTAGGCCACCGGCATTCTGTAGGCAACCGGCATTCTGTAGACAACCAGCATTATGTAGGCCACCGGCATTCTGTAGGCCACCGGCATTCTGAAGGTCACCGGCATTCTGTAGGAAATCGGCATTTTGTAGGCCACCGGCATTCTGTAGGCCACGGGCATTCTGTAGGCAACCGGCATTCTGTAGGCCATGGGCATTTTGTAGGCCACCGGCATTCTGTAGACCACGGGCATTCTGTAGGCAACCGGCATTCTGTAGGCCACGGGCACTCCGCAGGCAACTGGCATTTTGTAGGCCACTGGCAATCTGTAGGCAATCGGCATTCTGTAGGCCACCGGCATTCTGTAGGCCACCGGCATTCTATAGGCCACCGGCATTCTGTAGGCCACCGGCATTCTGTAGGCCACCGGCATTCTGTAGGCCACCGGTATTCTGTAGGCCACCGGCATTCTGTAGGCCACCGGCATTCTGTAGGTCACCGGCATTCTGTAGGCCACCGGTATTCTGTAGGCCACCGGCATTCTGTAGGCCACCGGCATTCTGTAGGTCACCGGCATTCTGTAGTCCTCGGCCATTATGTAGGCAACCGGCATTTTGTAGGCAACCGGCATTTTGTAGGCCACCGGCATTCTGTAGGACACCGGCATTCTGTAGGCAACCGGCATTCTGTAGGCAACCGGCATTCTGTAGGCCACCGGCATTCTATAGACCACGGGCATTCTGTATGCCACCGGCATTCTGTAGGCAACCGGCATTCTGTAGGCAACCGGCATTCTTTAGGCCACCGGCATTCTGTGGGCAACCGGCAATCTGTAGGCCACCGGCTTTCTGTAGATCATGGACATTCTGTAGGCCACCGGCTTTCTGTAGATCATGGACATTCTGCAGGCCACCGGCATTCTGTAGGCCTCCGGCAATCTGTAGGCCACCGGTATTCTGTAGGCCGCCGGCATTCTGTAGGCAACCGGCATTCTGTAGGCCACTGGCATGATTAACCAGTCTATAATCGAAAAGTAATCTGTAACATCAGAGTTTAAAATACCAACCAGTAGAGCTTCTTATGAAACATAATGCAGCATTTCTGTGATGGACTGAAGTTGGGAAACTGCTTGGATATTGAAACACTCATCAATCATCTCCATTGGAACATGCCATTCAGATGATTATCTCTGAACATAATAATAATTGCATGAGGATAATATTGACAATGACAGAAGAACATGAGAACATGCTAAATGACTCCTGTAACATATACTTGAATTAATTTAAGACAACTTTAATAACAATAGATAAAATACCATTTTCCTCATGTATGATTCTGTGTTTCTGTGAATGATCACACCCAGACACATGA
This sequence comes from Oncorhynchus masou masou, assembly GCF_036934945.1. Classification (NCBI taxonomy): domain Eukaryota; kingdom Metazoa; phylum Chordata; class Actinopteri; order Salmoniformes; family Salmonidae; genus Oncorhynchus; species Oncorhynchus masou. Next base: position 34,714,011 of record NC_088227.1, on the reverse strand, counting down.
CATTTATTGATGACATTTACCAAACTACATTTTAATAGTACATACTTAATAACTGATACAAAAGACCATAGTTACAGTGCAAGTGAAGAACAATGTGGATTATCACACCATCTATCTTTACAAATGGTATTTTCAGTAAGACGTTGAATACTTAGTTAATGAACTGGAACAATGTCATAATCAACTGCTCAGAGTATGCAGAGCGTACTCAAACATCCATGTATAAGTCTTCTGAGTTATTGTCTTGAAATAGTTTGCTGTTTGGACGATATTATATGGATAATGTAGAATGGGGTTAATATCTGATTTCAGATCAAATCCATCTACGCCCAAATTAAATATAAATATATATTTTAATTGAGCTTAATCTCATTTAAAAAAATCGTACTTCTCCAGAAAAAGAAAGAGAGATTTCTTAATCAGCATATCACTAAGAACGCTTCAACAAGTCATCCATCTCTCCGTTAATGATTGATTAATCAAGGTTAATAATGGACCAACTTATCACACCAAACCATATGCATCGAAGGTCTCATCCATTATAATCAAAAGGACATTGTATCCCCTATCCCAGGACCACATCACACGGTGACCGTCCCTGCCGTCACAGTCAAACCAATGTCAGCATCCTAAATGGCGCCCTATTCCCTACATAGTGCACTACTTTTGACCAGGGCCCACAGTGTGTTACTTGGAGAATAGGGTGCCATTTGAAAAGCAGACATTGACTATTCACAAACTGTGACTGTATTAATGTTGTTTGTTTGACCTGGGGTCTGCTCTACGGTGAGGCAGAGACACATCAGAGATTTAGCCTTCCAGTCTCAACACTACACTTAAAGGGAAGCTTAGTTTCTGGCTGCTGCAATTTAGAGAGTGACTTTGGGGTTTGGAGGTGTGGATGCCCTCTGTCTCTGAATCCCACTGCTGACAACCAGTGTGCACCAAGAGCGCACATTAAAAGCAGTAGACAACTATTCTGGCTCTCCGGGGTAAACACAGTATGTGCAGAGCAGGGCTCTCCAATCCTGTTCCTGGAGAGCTACCCTCCTGTAGGTGTTCTCTCCAACCCTGTTCCTGGAGAGCTACCCTCCTGTAGGTGTTCTCTCCAATCCTGTTCCTGGAGAGCTACCCTCCTGTAGGTGTTCTCTCCAACCCTGTTCCTGGAGAGCTACCCTCCTCTAGGTGTTCCCTCCAACCCTGTTCCTGGAGAGCTACCCTCCTGTAGGTGTTCTCTCCAATCCTGTTCCTGGAGAGCTACCCTCCTGTAGGTGTTCTCTCCAATCCTGTTCCTGGAGAGCTACCCTCCTGTAGGTGTTCCCTCCAACCCTGTTCCTGGAGAGCTACCCTCCTGTAGGTGTTCTCTCCAATCCTGTTCCTGGAGAGCTACACTCATCTAGGTGTTCTCTCCAACCCTGTTCCTGGAGAGCTACCCTCCTGTAGGTGTTCCCTCCAACCCTGTTCCTGGAGAGCTACCCTCCTGTAGGTGTTCTCTCCAATCCTGTTCCTGGAGAGCTACACTCATCTAGGTGTTCTCTCCAACCCTGTTCCAGGAGAGCTACCCTCCTGTAGGTGTTCTCTCCAACCCTGTTCCTGGAGAGCTACCCTCCTGTAGGTGTTCTCTCCAACCCTGTTCCTGGAGAGCTACCCTCCTGTAGGTGTTCTCTCCAATCCTGTTCCTGGAGAGCTACCCTCCTGTAGGTGTTCTCTCCAACCCTGTTCCTGGAGAGCTACCCTCCTGTAGGTGTTCTCTCCAACCCTGTTCCTGGAGAGCTACCCTCCTGTAGGTATTCTCTCCAATCCTGTTCCTGGAGAGCTACACTCATCTAGGTGTTCTCTCCAACCCTGTTCCTGGAGAGCTACCCTCCTGTAGGTATTCTCTCCAATCCTGTTCCTGGAGAGCTACACTCATCTAGGTGTTCTCTCCAACCCTGTTCCTGGAGAGCTACCCTCCTGTAGGTGTTCTCTCCAACCCTGTTCCTGGAGAGCTACCCTCCTGTAGGTATTCTCTCCAATCCTGTTCCTGGAGAGCTACACTCATCTAGGTGTTCTCTCCAACCCTGTTCCTGGAGAGCTACCCTCCTGTAGGTATTCTCTCCAATCCTGTTCCTGGAGAGCTACACTCATCTAGGTGTTCTCTCCAACCCTGTTCCTGGAGAGCTATCCTCCTGTAGGTGTTCTCTCCAATCCTGTTCCTGGAGAGCTACCCTCCTGTAGGTATTCTCTCCAATCCTGTTCCTGGAGAGCTACCCTCCTGTAGGTATTCTCTCCAATCCTGTTCCTGGAGAGCTACCCTCCTGTAGGTATTCTCTCCAATCCTGTTCCTGGAGAGCTACCCTCCTCTAGGTTTTCATTCCAACCCTAATATAGCACTCCTGATTCTAATAATTAGCTGGTTGATGAGCTGAATCTGGCTAGTTACAGCTGTGGTTGCAGCAAAACTACTGGAGGGTAGATCTCCAGGAACAAGGTTGGAGATAACACCTACAGGAGGGTAGCTCTCCAGGAACAGGGTTGGAGTGAACACCTACAGGAGGGTAGCTCTCCAGGAACAGGGTTGGAGAGAACACCTAGATGAGTGTAGCTCTCCAGGAACAGGGTTGGAGAGAACACCTACAGGAGGGTAGCTCTCCAGGAACAGGGTTGGAAAGAACACCTAGAGGAGGGTAGCTCTCCAGGAACAGGGTTGGAGAGAACAGGGTTGGAGAGAACACCTACAGGAGGGTAGCTCTCCAGGAACAGGGTTGGAGAGCCCTGCTCTACAATATGTAATGCTTATGGTATCTAAGGGCAACCAGCAGTAAAACACTATTAGAGCTCTAAAGCGCATATGTGTAGAGTATCATTCAACCTATGGTATCTAAGTTGACTCTTAGTCTATAACATTATCAGCTAATGTATGATGTGATCGATGTCCACATGTAAAGAGCCTATGTATGTGTGTGTGTGTGTGTGTGTGTGTGTGTGTGTGTGTGTGTGTGTGTGTGTGTGTGTGTGTGTGTGTGTGTGTGTGTGTGTGTGTGTGTGTGTGTGTGTGTGTGTGTGTGTGTGTGTGTGTGTGTGTGTGTGTGTGTGTGAGAGAGAGAGACTGTTGGGTAGATGTGCTAGGGAGTTTAGCGAGAGATAAACAGGTGTGCTGCACTGGGAACGAGAGACATGGTATCCTTGAGGCACATAGCGACAGAGATGCATCGCTATGGCAACTGGCTATTGTCGCATCCAGGGGTCATTAAAACTATTTGGCTTGGAAGGCAGTTTGGGTTACAATGTGTTTTGAGACTATAAAGAGGAAGAAAGATAATACTCGATCAAAATATACATCAAGACCGACATTGAAATGGTTACAGCAGTCACATCAAGATGTATGTACATTAGACTTGAATCCAAGTGACTTCTAAGTGTGAGGAATGTTGTTTCCACATGTAAACATCTGTGAAAAGTGTTCAAGGTGAACATCCATTCCTATAAATTGTAGTTCCCGCTAATATGGGTTTGAGGTCTGATAGGGGTGTTTAAGAGAAATAGATTTAGGTTACCCATACCATCTTAGATATAAATATGCTGGGAAAGATTGTCTATTCAGCACTCAAGGCTCACTGAGGCAAAAAAGAGGAGAAAAGCAGAGAACTAGATTAACTTAATCCAAAACTGATACTGTCAGGTGAACTATATTGTCATGCAGACAGTAAAGGTCTTTAGACATTCTGTGTCTAGTATGTTTGTCATAAACTCCATATTTCGGGCAGATAGATGTAGAATACAGTAACGACTGTGATGTTAAAGACATGCTAAAACTTACCAGTGTTACTTTCCATACAATGATCTCTAAACGCTCCAAACAGCACGTTACTAAGGTTTTATTATCTGAATATTCTACGTCCAATGATTTCAGAATTGACCAATGACATCTGAGGGTATTCAGAGGACATCACTGTTCACTATTTAAAGCTTCATCAGAAATGTTAACATCTTAATTAATGTATAGTCAACAGCAATAATGTATACAATATTCCATATTTTGACCTTTGGCTGCAGTAACATGACCAACTAATTAGACATATTCATTTCTGTAATTGTGAACAATGCCTTGTCTTTCAAATGTTTGGACAAGATGCCAATGCAAGAATCATTCACTGTTCTGTAACAGTGTAGCCTTTGAGAGTGGCCGTTGGCTGCTGTGGTGTTCTTAGCTCATGTCCAAATGTCTTGTCCAGAAGCTTCCTCCTGCTGGCACATCTCCATCATGGCTTCCACCACTCAGAAAGTGAAAGCGTACACCACTCCCACGACCACAATGTTCCCTATGGTGGCGGTGATTGCAATCCAAAGCCAAATGGCGTCGCGGGACATGGGCTCCCGCTCCGGCTGGTCATGGGCCGCCATAGAGGCGGCGTGGACGCTAGCCGAGGAGTTGAAAAGTGAGTGGTCCGTGCTGTCGTCATCATTGGGCGAGTCCATGAAGGCCCCCGCCATGACCGACTGAAAGAGAAAACGAAGCGCATTCAACTCAGAGGGACACATATCGGAGTTTTGCACAGTGCTTTAGACTTAGAATTACACACATTTCATGTATAACTGGAAACACTGCTTCCCTATCAATATAGTCCAGAGGCCTAATCTTCTTCTCCCTTTCGATATTCATTAACTATTCAGTTCATTTGCCTCCTTTCCAACGTTATCTTGGACTTGAGAAAGTAAATAGTCTGAAAAACTTGGTGCTATGGCTCTGAATCATTGTGAATTCAGAACCCTTATCTAGAAAGGTGAAGCTATTTCAAATAGGCCAATGGAGCATATACTGTATATTAAGATTATTTGTAATACATTAAAACGTTTTCATTGAAAGCTATCTACAATAAGCTACTGGAATGTCAATGTTGTGCTTTCTCCAGTGATAGTATGGAACCTATAGATTCCTACACCTACACATTCAGAACATACTCACAGTATCTCAATACTATCGACAGTAGGGAGGAGGATGGCATGACAGAATCGACTATTCTTAGAAAATAATACACAGCTGTACTCAGGTAGCCAAACCCCGCCAAACCCCCTGCAATGCCAGGGCTGTGGGTTTGATTCCCACAGGGGAGCCAATTGGAAATAGATGCTGTTTCTCTGGATAAGAGCGTAAATGGTAAATGGTGTGATTGACGAGGCTACTACCTATTTCTGTGAACCTCTTTTGTGGTGATGAGTCTGTCACATGTTAAGGTAATTTTCAGTAGAGGAAAATATGTATTTTGTGAACATTGTTTGAAAGAAAATGCTAAATGAGAAAGAGGGCATGGAGTACCAGATCCTTCATGAGTGCCTTGTTTTCTGTGATTTCTTTAGGGATTGACTGTTTGCTCATTTATAGCAAATTCATGAGAAAGGGAGTTTGTGTATTGTACAGTAGGGGTACATCAATGGTACAGCCAGAGTGACAGATTGAAGTCCCTAGAGACCTGGGCCCGTATCCACAAAGAGTTTCAGGGTAGCAGTGCTGATCAAGGATCAGGGTCCAGTTTCATACAACATCTGAAGTACATTTTCCCCTATCTTTTCCCTTAAAGTTCCTTTACACAAACCACTTTTAAGGTGAATTTCCCCCTTAAATTAAGTTAGCAAGTTAAGGGTGCCCATGAGATTCCTTAAGTGCTTCATGCAGTATACTGTAAATGCCAATGTAAACAGAATTTATGGAGGTGAATGTTGCTTTCCTCTGTCCTGGTTTCAAAAGGAAAACATCTATCAGCTAGCTAGGTACTTGGCTAAACCATGGAAGTTGCACTATCTGTTCACTCATGACTGCATGGCCAAGGCACGACTCCAACACCATCATTCATTTTGCAGACGACACAACAGTGGATGGCCTGATCACCAACAACGATGAGACAGCCTATAGGGAGGAGGTCAGAGATCTGGCCATGTGGTGGAAGAACAACAACCTCTCCTTCAATGTGATCAAGACAAAAGAGAAGATTGTGAACTACAGGAAAAGGAGGACCGAGCATGGCACCATTCTCATCGACGGGGCTGTAGTGGAGCAGGTTGAGAGCTTCATGTTCCTTGGTGTCCACATCACCATCAAACTATCATGGTACACACACACCAAGATAGTTGTGAAGAGGGCACAACAAAGCCTATTCCCCCTCAGGAGACTGTAAAAATGTAGGGTCCTCAGATCCTCATAAACGTTCTACAGCTGCACCCTCGAGAGCATCCTGACTGGTTGCATTACTGCCTGGTACACCAGGCGGTGTCAGAGGAAGGACCTAAGAATTGTCAAAGACTCCAGCCACCCTAGTCATAGACTGTTCTCTTTGCTACCGCACGGCAAGCAGTACCGGAGTGCCAAGTCTAGGTCAAAAAGGCTTCTTAAGGGCTTGTAAGTAAGCATTTCATCGTAAGGTCTACCTGTTGTTTTCGGCGAATGTGACAAGTAAAAATGGATTTGATTTGATTTATCCATGGCTACAAAGCTAGCTACCTAGTTAGCTTGACATGCTAGAAAATAATAGAAACAAGATGAGTAACTAAAATTATCTTCTGAATCAATTTGTTTCTCCTGTCATGAATGTAAAAGTCATATTTTGCAATATCCCAAAATAAATGTGATCTCTTTAAGAAGACATTCAGTGAATCAGGTCATCTCCAAGATAACAGGAGACTCCACCTGTTCAAATAATCGTATTAATTATAATCAGAAAGGCCAAACGTATCCTAGATCAGCCCTATTGTGAGTTGCTTTGTGGATAAGGGCCCTGATCAAAGAAAGGGCTGTAATGACTTTTCCGTAGATGTGTCTGCTTTTCATGTCTGTTTTCCACCTGACTGCTCCAGCTATTCACACCTCAATGAGAATCAATAGAGAGGAATTAAAGAGACAGCTCACCCACATGTCAAATGTATTTCATCTCATGCCCAGTGGGAAAGCTATGGAGTATTACATCTTAAGGATGTAATGTCATGGTTGAAAACTGGTTTTCTGGTTGAGAAGGTGTAAAATAATCAGGCTACCCGGAAGAAGGCACTGCGTTACCGATATTTTGGTTATTAGGCTTACCCATTAAATTCTGCATCTACGGTGAAAGGTGGCAGAGCTAGAGAGGTGTTTGTCAGACCATGAGACATCAGGAAAATCGGTCTTGTCATTAAAATGGAAAGTGCCTTCGGAAAGTATTCAGACCCCTTGACTATTCCACATTTTGTTCCGTTACAGCCTTATTCTAAAATGGATTAAATACAAAAAAGGTCCTCATCAATCTACACACAATTACCCATAATGACTTAAAACAGGTTTCTAGACATTTTTGCTAATTTATAAAAAAAATGTAAATATCACATTTACATAAATATTCAGACCCTTTACTCAGTACTTTGTTGAAGCACCTTTGGTAGCGATTACAGCATTGAGTATTCTTGGGTATGATGCCACAAGCTTGGCACACCTGTATTTGGGGGATTTCTTCCATTCTTCTCTGCAGATCCTGTCAAGCTCTGTCATGTTGAATGGGGAGCGTTGCTGCACAGTTATTTTCAGGTCTCTCCAGAGATGTTAGATTGGGTCCAAGTCCGGGTCTGGCTGGGCCCCTCAAGGACATTCAGACTTGTCCCGAAGCCACTATTGCATTGTCTTTGCTGTGTGCTTAGGCTCGTTGACCTGTTGGAAGGTGAACCTTCACCCCAGTCTGAAGTCACTGAGTGCTCTGGAGCAGAGTTTTCATCAAGGATTTCTCTGTACTTTTCTTCGTTCATCTTTCCCTTAATCCTGACTAGTTTCCCAGTCCCTGCTGCTGAAAAACATCCCCACAGGATGATGCTACCACCACCTTGCTTCACCGTAGGCATGGTGCCAGGTTTCCTCCAGACGTGAAGCTTGGCATTCAGGCCAAAGAATTCCATCTTGGTTTCATCAGACCAGAGAATCTTGTTTCTCATGGTCTGAGTGTCCTTTAGGTGCTTTTTGGCAAACTCCAAGCAGGCTATCATGTGCCTTTTACTGAGGAGTGGCTTCCATCTGGCCACTCTACTGTAAAGGCCTGATTGGTGGAGTGCTGCAGAGATGGTTGTCCTTCTGGAAGGTTCTGCTATCTCCACAGAGGAACTCTAGAGAAGTGTCAGTGACCATCAGGTTCTTGGTTACCTCCCTGACAATAGCCCTTCTCCCCTGATTGGTCAGTTTGGCCGAGTGGCCAGCTCTAGGAAGAGTCTTGGTGGTTCCAAACTTCTTCCATTTAAGAATGATGGAGCCCACTGTGTTCTTGGGGACCTTCAATGCTGTAGAAATGTTTTGGTACTGTTCCTTCAACCTCATGGCTTGGTTTTTGTCTGACATGCACTGTCAACTGTGGGACCTTATATAGCCTGGTTTGTGCCTTTCCAAATCAGGTCCAATCAATTTAATATAACACAGGTGGACTCCAATCAAGTTGTAGAAACATCTCAAGGATGATCAATTGAAACTGGATGCACCTGAGCTCAATTTCTTGTCTCAAAACAAAAATACATTTTTGAAAAATTCTAAAAGTATTTTTTTCAATTTGTCATAATAGGGTGTTGTGTGTAGATTGCTGAGGAAAATGTTTATTTAATACATTGTAACGTAAAAAAATGTATAAAAAGTCAATGGGTCTGAATACTTTCCGAAGGCACTGTATGAAGCATCCAAACAGTTCGACCTACAAATCATGAAAGGGGAAACTCATGAACCTGATGGTGTTCTCCCTTTCATTATTCGACCCCCACAAGTGTCACGGGACTCGTCTATATGCAACCGGTACTGGTAAAAAATAATAATGGTGTATGAAGGTTTTGTGCCTACCCAAAAATGTGTTTAAATTTGTGTAAAAAATATATAGATATGTGTAAAATATATAGATATGTGTAAAAAAAAATATATAGATATGTGTAAAAAATATATAGATATGTGTAAAAAAAAATATATAGATATGTGTAAAAAAAAGTTATTGTATCTCGTAGAAAAAGGACAAACACTTAAAATCTTGTTTCTTAATATTTTGTTTTTGACTCTTTTTTGCCATTCATGAATGAGTCATTTAACGCGTTTCTCTGGGCTATAGCAGTAAAGGGCAGATTCAAACCATTCAATTGAAGAGAAGATTCAAACCACTTGAAACAACTGGGGAATGTGAACAAAGGATCAAAGTAAATGGTTTTGAAACATTCTTTTTTTATATAAAGCTAAGTACCCTGTTAACTAACGACTGCTTGATTGGTATTTAATGCTGTCAATAATTTAAATTCAATAAATTCCTTACAAGGTTAACTAAGAAAAACTGCAATGACATAAAAGTGTTGTTTCCATCACTGTTCCTTATTTCATCTTCTTAACATCACTGTCATACACACACACACACACACACACACACACACACACACACACACACACACACACACACACACACACACACACACACACACACACACACACACACACACACACACACACACACACACACACACACACACACACACACACACACACACACACACACAGACACGTAGGCACACAACAACCCGACTGCCCCAGAGACTTACCCTCAAAGCCTGTGTGCCTTTGAAGACAAACCATTCTGTCCGAATGAGAGATGGAGCCAACACTTGCTTATTCGTTAACATTGGATTACGCAAGTTCAGCTCCAGCTAAGGCTTTTAAAATATCCACACAATATCCACACATTTGTGAATCATTGCATTAATCAAGTGTGCAACATTGTGTGCAATATGTCTTAGCTGAGAAGCATCTGCATAGTTTGAATTGCTATCCCTATTTTGTTTGTCTATATACTATGGTATTTACGGTATGCTAATTTGATTTAGATTTGAACTAACCATTAAAGTGCTACGTTCAGGGTAATAGAGGTGTCTGTCACAGCCATAACGCCTTTTTGAAATGTCTTTCTGGCATATATATTGCCTTCCCAGTGTAGACCGTGCTAACTCACAACTGAGACAATAATGAAGAGACATCGACAAGATGCTCGGTCTGGAGCGTTGGTACTCCCCTGGCTCGACGACCTGGATTTATGAACTCAATTCAGTTGATTTTCGACGCTCGCTCTTCATCACTGTCACAATCACATTCTACGTAAATCTCCAAGTGTACAGTTGGTCTTTTTATTCATTGTGCTTTCTCCGCCTCACAATTTATTGTCTTGCTCTGGTGCTCGTATATATTTTGTTAGGATACCCGCTGATCCTTTACATAATACATGTGAAAAGAAGTGTAAGATGTATCATTCACAATATCGCTTGTGTTAAATATGACCACTTACTGTAGTATACAGTAAATTACGCTGGCACATCCATAGAACACCATACTTCTGTCCATTTTTAACAGGAGAGAAAACAATGCATTTCAACAGAGCTCCCATAGGAATGAACATCCACCTCTGGTCTCTTGGCCCTCCCACCCTTATGGGAGGTCAGCTCCTGCTCAGCGCAGTCAAAGCTCTTCTCTGTTCTTATACCCCAATGGTGGAAACAGCTTCCCCCTGATGCTAGGACAGCGGAGTCCCTGTCCATCTTCCGAAAACGTCTGAAATCTTACCTCTTCAAAGAGTATCTCAATCTTGTTCCCCCTTGCACTTGTCTTTTCCTACAAACACTGACTTTTCTGATGACTTCTGTATTCAGGAAAAATGTACTTGCTACAACTGTGATATGTGGCTGTCTCACCTCGCTATCTGAAGATGACTGTAAGTCAACTGTAAGTCGCTCTGGACAAGAGCGTCTGCTAAATGACTAAAATGTAAATGTAACATCAACAGAAAACCAACTACATGCTGGTATGAGTGTCAGGATAGTTCCTGTATGTCAGTGGCTGTCAACCCTACAGCCTGGACTGGAACATATTTGTTAGAGAGCACTTTAGGATTCTTCTTTACAATGCATCTGTCAGAAGCAGTCACTGTTTCTTTGCGTTTCTGCGGGCAGTTCCTCAAGTAAGCCTTCAGCCTGTTGTTAGTCATGGCACTTTGCTCTCAGTTCATTGGGGCTTCTTTACAATACACTACTCTGATGATACAAACTAGGTCCAAGAGAGATACTTGTGTAAAGAGACGGATCTAGATTCAAATCTCTCTTTAAGAGATGTCTCCCACACTACCTCCAGAGGTAGACATCTATGCCAAATACACCGTCTGAGTGGTACAGTGGACAAGGGCTCTCCCACACCACATGTCCTTTCAATAATTACCTTATTTACATTAATACCAAAAAGCAGCATTTTTGCTCTGTTAACTAAATTGAAAATGGAAGGCTTTTAAAATATCCACACATTTGTGAATCATGGCATTAATCAAGTGTGCAACATTGTGTGCAATATGTCTTAGCTGAGAAGCATCTGCATAGTTTGAATTGCTATCCCTATTTTGTTTGTCTATATACTATGGTATTTACGGTATGCTAATAGCTACACTCACACATGAAGCAGGCCACACCACAGCCAAGGTTATTGTAAAGAGAAAATGAGCAAATCTGATGTTGAAGAGTGATAGATCTCACTAGACTTATGTTAGTAATGTAAATGGCCCTCAAATGATCTTCTGTTTCTATTCACCGGTTGCACCTCCATTACTCGGTGCCCAAAAATGATGATAAATCCAGTCAATCTGGAAGGAGGCTAACAACTTTTTGTCTCATTTACACTACAGTGTCCTGGAAATAGGATGACATTTCTAGAGTAGACAAATATTTAGTAGAAAACAACTTTGCCATCATCATCTTGTCAAATTTTCTTTAGACAGATGACAATGTTGTCATTAGCTATCAAAGGTTGTCAAAAATGTAAAACAATGCTAAAGTTAGCTAGCTAAAATCCAGTGATCTCCCCTCAATCTTAGCAAGCTAGCTAAAGTTATACTGCATATAAAGTCAACATGGTGACATTAAAACGACGACAAAAGGTTTCCCTACTATTTATTTACCTTCTTTTGAAATATCATTGTATTTCCAAGCCACTGTAATGCACTTCTGATTAAATCTTCATCAGCGCTCATTAACAATACATTGAGTAGAATGCTCATTCGGGTATCAGTCCAAAATGAATGTTCAAAACAATATTGTGACGAAATGTGCAACCCATAAATAGCCAGAGGATTCAGAAGGAAGAAAAAGGATGTAACGTGTTCAATCGTAAGTACAGAATCAATAGCCCAAAGCTCCTGTTTGCTCAGCGTAAACATAGAATGAGCGCTCACATGTCCACTTTGAACTGAAAACATAGTAATGACACTGAGCACTTCCATCAGCTGTACATTACTCACCTGTGAACAGCACTCACGCTTATTAAAAAATCAGTCTCTTTTACAAATGGATTATTGAGACAATGGGTTTCAACTCTGACATTCTCCTCTCCTAAACACACTGAAAATATCATCCATTAACTACAGGCTACTGTGTACACTCATTCAAATGTGTGGTATTTGGTATTGTATTAGGATCCCCATTAGCTGTTGCAAAAGCAGCAGCTACTTTTCCTGGGGTCCACACAAAACATGAAACATAAAACATGACATAATACAGAACATTAATAGACAAGAACAACCCAAAGACAAAACTACATATATTTTTTTTTCAAGGCACACGTAGCTTTCATATCAATACATACACACAAACTATCTAGGTCAAATAGGGTAATGGCGCTGTGCCGTGAGGAGATGCCTTATCTGTTTTTTGAAACCTGGTTTGCTGTTTATTTGAGCAATATGAGATGGAACGGAATTCCATGCAATAATGGCTCTATATAATACTGTACGCTTTCTTGAATTTGTTCAGAATTTGGCGACTGTGAAAAGACCCCTGTGGGGTGTGTGTGTGTCAGAGCTGTGTGTATCAGAGCTGTGTGTAAGTTGACTATGCAAACAATTTAGGATTTTCAACACATTGTTTCTTAAAAAATGAAGTGATACAATCAAACTCTCTTCAACTCTGAGCCAAGAGAGACTGGCAGCATAGCATTTATATCAGCCCTCTGATTACAATGAAGAGCAGGACGTGCCGCTCTGTTCTGGGCCATCTGCAGCTTAACTAGTTCTTTCCTTGCAGGAAATGGACCACGTGACTGGACAATAATCAAGATAACACAAAACTATAGCCTGAAGAACATGCTTGTTGGAATGTGGTGTCAAAAAAGCAGAGCATCTCTTTAATACGGACAGACCTCTCCTCATCTTTACAACCATTAATTCTATGTCTTGACCATTACAGTTTACAATCAGAGGTAACGCAAAGTAATTTAGTCTCCTCAACTTGTTCAACAGGCACACCATTCGTTACCAGATTCAGCTGAGGTTTAGAACTTAGAGATTGATTTGTACCAAAAACAATGTTCTTAGTTTTAGAGATGATCAGGACCAGTGCATTTCTGTTCACCCTTTACAAAACAGACTGCAACTCTTTGTTAAGGGTTTCAGTGACTTCATTAGCTGTGGTTGCTGATGAGTATATGGTTGAATCGTCAGCATACATGGACACACACGCTTTGTTTAAAAGTTATTAAAAATGAATAAATCTTCTTCTTATTAATTTATTTCAACCAATCATCTGTCATTTGTGTCAGTTCAGTACATGTTGCTTGCCCTTCTCTATAAGCATGCTGAAAGTCTGTTGTCAATTTGTTTACAAGGAAATAGCATTGTATTTTGACAAACACCATTTTCCCCAACCGTTTACTAAGAACTGACAGCTTGTTCCAAGCCATTATCATGCTTTCATTCATACAAACCAAGCAGGGAAAGCACACGCGTCTACAGAAAATGCCCCAAAGTGAGTGTCACCCATTTAATAAGGCTGTAACTGTATAATTATTGAGGGCACTACATGCCTTTGAAACGTCCACATACTGTAGGGCTGGAACAATTGCTGTATAGTTGTGTAACCGATGATTATGGATCAAGGCCGCCATGAAGATAAAATCACTGTCATAACCGTTAAATACACAGTACCAGTCAAAAGTTTGGACACACCTACTCAATGGTTTATCTTTATTTCTACTATTTTCTACATTGTAGAATAATGGTGAAGACATCAAAACTATGAAATAACACATATGGAATCATGTAGTAACCAAAAATTGTTAAACACATGAAAAACTATTCTATATTTGAGATTCTTCAAAGTAGCCACCCTTTCTTTGCCTTGATGACAGCTTTGCGCACTATTGGCATTCTCTCAAACAGCTTCATGAGGTAGTACCCTGGAATGCATTTCAATTAACATGTGTGCCTTGTTAAAAGTTATTTTGTGGAATTTCTTTCCTTAATGCATTTGAGCAAATCAGTTGTGTTGTGACAAGGTACTCCAAAAGGCTTTCGGAGCCATCATCGACTCAGTGGGTTTTGTCCAACATGTCTCTGGACCTACTCACTGTCACAGTCATACTCTGGACCTAGTTTTGTCCCATGGAATAAATGTTGCGGATCTTAATGTTTTTCCTCATAATCCTAGACTATCGGACCACCATTTTATTACGTTTGCAATCGCAACAAATAATCTGCTCAGACACCAACCAAGGAGCATCAAAAGTCGTGCAATAAATTCTCAGACAACCCAAAGACTAATTGATGCCCTTCCAGGCTACCTCTGCCTACCCAAGGACGTCAGAGGACAAAAATCAGTTAACCACCTAACTGAGGAACTCAATTGAACCTTGTGCAATACCCTAGATGCAGTTGCACCCTTAAAAACAAAAAACATTTGCCATAAGAAACTAGCTCCTTGGTATACAGAAAATACCCGAGCTCTGAAGCAAGCTTCCAGAAAATTGGAACGGAAATGGCGCCACACCAAACTGGAAGTCTTCCGACTGGCTTGGAAAGACAGTACCGTGCAGTATCGAAGAGCCCTCACTACTGCTCGATCATCCTATTTTTCCAACTTAATTGAGGAAAATAAGAACAATCCGAAATGTATTTTTGATACTGTCGCAAAGCGAACTAAAAAGCAGCATTTCCCAAGAGAGGATGGCTTTCACTTCAGCAGTGATAAATTCATGAACTTCTTTGAGGAAAAGATCATGATCATTAGAAAACAAATTATGGACTCCTATTTAAATCTGCGTATTCCTCCAAAGCTCAGTTGTCCTGAGTCTGCACAACTCTGCCAGGACCTAGGATCAAGAGAGTCACTCAAGTGTTTTAGTACTATATCTCTTGACACAATGATGAAAATAATCATGGCCTCTAAACCTTCAAGCTGCATACTGGACCCTATTCCAACTAAAATACTGAAAGAGCTGCTTCCTGTGCTTGGCCCTCCTATGTTGAACATAATAAACAGCTCTCTATCCACCGGATATGTACCAAACTCACTATAAGTGGCAGTAATAAAGCCTCTCTTGACAAAGCCAAACCTTGACCCAGAAAATATAAAAACTATAGGCCTATATTGAATCTTCCATTCCTCTCAAAAAATTTAGAAAAAGCTGTTGCGCAGAAACTCACTGCCTTCCTGAAGACAAACAATGTATATGAAATGCTTCAGTCTGGTTTTAGACCCCATCATAGCACTGAGACTGCACTTGTGAAGGTGGTAAATTACCTTTTAATGGCGTCAGACCGAGGCTCTGCATCTGTCCTCATGCTCCTAGACCTTGGTGCTGCTTTTGATACCATCGATCACCACATTCTTTTGGAAAGATTGGAAACCCAAATTGGTCTACATGGACAAGTTCTTGCCTGGTTTAGATCTTATCTGTCGGAAAGATCTCAGTTTTTCTCTGTGAATGGTTTGTCCTCTGACAAATCAACTGTAAATTCCGGTGTTCCTCAAGGTTCCGTTTTAGGACCACTATTGTTTTCACTATATATTTTACCTCTTGGGGTTGTCATTCGAAAACATAATGTTAACTTTCACTGCATCCTCAGACATTGCAGTCCAAATACGTTCTCCACAGAGTTCAAGTAACAGATACATCTCAACATCAACTGTTCAGAGGAGACTGCGTGAATCAGACCATCATGGTCGAATTGCTTTAAGGAAACCACCACTAAAGGACACCAATAATTCTTGGCTTGGGCCAAGAAACATGAGCAATGGACATTAGACTGTTGGAAATCTGTCCTTTGGTCCGGTGAGTCCAAACTTGAGAATTTTAGTTCCAACCACCGTGTCTTTGTGAGACACAGAGTAGGTGAATGGTGAAGTCAAGGCACACTTAACCAGCATGGCTACCACAGCATTCTGCAGCGAGACGTCATCTCATCTGATTTGCGTTTAGTGGGACGATCATTAGTGGGACGATCAATGACCCAACACACCTCTAGGCTGTGTAAGGTTTATTTGACCAAGAAGGAGAGTTATAGAGTGCAGCATCAGATGACCTGGACTCCACAATCACCAAACCTCAAACCAATTGAGATGGTTTGGGATGAGTTGGCCCGCAGACTAAAGGAAAAGCAGACAATAAGTGCTCAGCATATGTGGGAACTCTTCAAGACTGTTGGAAAAGTATTCCAGGTGAAGCTGGTTGAGAGAATGCCAAGAGTGTGCAAAGCTGTCATCAAGGCAAAGGGTGGTTACTTTGAGAAATGTATTTTTAAAACTACATATATTTTTTTTTCAAGGCACACGTAGCTTTCATATCAATACATACATACAAACTATCTAGGTCAAATAGGGTAATGGCGCTGTGCCGTGAGGAGATGCCTTATCTGTTTTTTGAAACCTGGTTTGCTGTTTATTTGAGCAATATGAGATGGAACGGAATTCCATGCAATAATGGCTCTATATAATACTGTACGCTTTCTTGAATTTGTTCAGAATTTGGCGACTGTGAAAAGACCCCTGTGGGGTGTGTGTGTGTCAGAGCTGTGTGTATCAGAGCTGTGTGTAAGTTGACTATGCAAACAATTTAGGATTTTCAACACATTGTTTCTTAAAAAATGAAGTGATACAATCAAACTCTCTTCAACTCTGAGCCAAGAGAGACTGGCAGCATAGCATTTATATCAGCCCTCTGATTACAATGAAGAGCAGGACGTGCCGCTCTGTTCTGGGCCATCTGCAGCTTAACTAGTTCTTTCCTTGCAGGAAATGGACCACGTGACTGGACAATAATCAAGATAACACAAAACTATAGCCTGAAGAACATGCTTGTTGGAATGTGGTGTCAAAAAGCAGAGCATCTCTTTAATACGGACAGACCTCTCCTCATCTTTACAACCATTAATTCTATGTCTTGACCATTACAGTTTACAATCAGAGGTAACGCAAAGTAATTTAGTCTCCTCAACTTGTTCAACAGGCACACCATTCGTTACCAGATTCAGCTGAGGTTTAGAACTTAGAGATTGATTTGTACCAAAAACAATGTTCTTAGTTTTAGAGATGATCAGGACCAGTGCATTTCTGTTCACCCTTTACAAAACAGACTGCAACTCTTTGTTAAGGGTTTCAGTGACTTCATTAGCTGTGGTTGCTGATGAGTATATGGTTGAATCGTCAGCATACATGGACACACACGCTTTGTTTAAAAGTTATTAAAAATGAATAAATCTTCTTCTTATTAATTTATTTCAACCAATCATCTGTCATTTGTGTCAGTTCAGTACATGTTGCTTGCCCTTCTCTATAAGCATGCTGAAAGTCTGTTGTCAATTTGTTTACAAGGAAATAGCATTGTATTTTGACAAACACCATTTTCCCCAACCGTTTACTAAGAACTGACAGCTTGTTCCAAGCCATTATCATGCTTTCATTCATACAAACCAAGCAGGGAAAGCACACGCGTCTACAGAAAATGCCCCAAAGTGAGTGTCACCCATTTAATAAGGCTGTAACTGTATAATTATTGAGGGCACTACATGCCTTTGAAACGTCCACATACTGTAGGGCTGGAACAATTGCTGTATAGTTGTGTAACCGATGATTATGGATCAAGGCCGCCATGAAGATAAAATCACTGTCATAACCGTTAAATACACAGTACCAGTCAAAAGTTTGGACACACCTACTCAATGGTTTATCTTTATTTCTACTATTTTCTACATTGTAGAATAATGGTGAAGACATCAAAACTATGAAATAACACATATGGAATCATGTAGTAACCAAAAATTGTTAAACACATGAAAAACTATTCTATATTTGAGATTCTTCAAAGTAGCCACCCTTTCTTTGCCTTGATGACAGCTTTGCGCACTATTGGCATTCTCTCAAACAGCTTCATGAGGTAGTACCCTGGAATGCATTTCAATTAACATGTGTGCCTTGTTAAAAGTTATTTTGTGGAATTTCTTTCCTTAATGCATTTGAGCAAATCAGTTGTGTTGTGACAAGGTACTCCAAAAGGCTTTCGGAGCCATCATCGACTCAGTGGGTTTTGTCCAACATGTCTCTGGACCTACTCACTGTCACAGTCATACTCTGGACCTAGTTTTGTCCCATGGAATAAATGTTGCGGATCTTAATGTTTTTCCTCATAATCCTAGACTATCGGACCACCATTTTATTACGTTTGCAATCGCAACAAATAATCTGCTCAGACACCAACCAAGGAGCATCAAAAGTCGTGCAATAAATTCTCAGACAACCCAAAGACTAATTGATGCCCTTCAGGCTACCTCTGCCTACCCAAGGACGTCAGAGGACAAAAATCAGTTAACCACCTAACTGAGGAACTCAATTGAACCTTGTGCAATACCCTAGATGCAGTTGCACCCTTAAAAACAAAAAACATTTGCCATAAGAAACTAGCTCCTTGGTATACAGAAAATACCCGAGCTCTGAAGCAAGCTTCCAGAAAATTGGAACGGAAATGGCGCCACACCAAACTGGAAGTCTTCCGACTGGCTTGGAAAGACAGTACCGTGCAGTATCGAAGAGCCCTCACTACTGCTCGATCATCCTATTTTTCCAACTTAATTGAGGAAAATAAGAACAATCCGAAATGTATTTTTGATACTGTCGCAAAGCGAACTAAAAAGCAGCATTTCCCAAGAGAGGATGGCTTTCACTTCAGCAGTGATAAATTCATGAACTTCTTTGAGGAAAAGATCATGATCATTAGAAAACAAATTATGGACTCCTATTTAAATCTGCGTATTCCTCCAAAGCTCAGTTGTCCTGAGTCTGCACAACTCTGCCAGGACCTAGGATCAAGAGAGTCACTCAAGTGTTTTAGTACTATATCTCTTGACACAATGATGAAAATAATCATGGCCTCTAAACCTTCAAGCTGCATACTGGACCCTATTCCAACTAAAATACTGAAAGAGCTGCTTCCTGTGCTTGGCCCTCCTATGTTGAACATAATAAACAGCTCTCTATCCACCGGATATGTACCAAACTCACTATAAGTGGCAGTAATAAAGCCTCTCTTGACAAAGCCAAACCTTGACCCAGAAAATATAAAAACTATAGGCCTATATTGAATCTTCCATTCCTCTCAAAAAATTTAGAAAAAGCTGTTGCGCAGAAACTCACTGCCTTCCTGAAGACAAACAATGTATATGAAATGCTTCAGTCTGGTTTTAGACCCCATCATAGCACTGAGACTGCACTTGTGAAGGTGGTAAATTACCTTTTAATGGCGTCAGACCGAGGCTCTGCATCTGTCCTCATGCTCCTAGACCTTGGTGCTGCTTTTGATACCATCGATCACCACATTCTTTTGGAAAGATTGGAAACCCAAATTGGTCTACATGGACAAGTTCTTGCCTGGTTTAGATCTTATCTGTCGGAAAGATCTCAGTTTTTCTCTGTGAATGGTTTGTCCTCTGACAAATCAACTGTAAATTCCGGTGTTCCTCAAGGTTCCGTTTTAGGACCACTATTGTTTTCACTATATATTTTACCTCTTGGGGTTGTCATTCGAAAACATAATGTTAACTTTCACTGCATCCTCAGACATTGCAGTCCAAATACGTTCTCCACAGAGTTCAAGTAACAGATACATCTCAACATCAACTGTTCAGAGGAGACTGCGTGAATCAGACCATCATGGTCGAATTGCTTTAAGGAAACCACCACTAAAGGACACCAATAATTCTTGGCTTGGGCCAAGAAACATGAGCAATGGACATTAGACTGTTGGAAATCTGTCCTTTGGTCCGGTGAGTCCAAACTTGAGAATTTTAGTTCCAACCACCGTGTCTTTGTGACACACAGAGTAGGTGAATGGTGAAGTCAAGGCACACTTAACCAGCATGGCTACCACAGCATTCTGCAGCGAGACGTCATCTCATCTGATTTGCGTTTAGTGGGACGATCATTAGTGGGACGATCAATGACCCAACACACCTCTAGGCTGTGTAAGGTTTATTTGACCAAGAAGGAGAGTTATAGAGTGCAGCATCAGATGACCTGGACTCCACAATCACCAAACCTCAAACCAATTGAGATGGTTTGGGATGAGTTGGCCCGCAGACTAAAGGAAAAGCAGACAATAAGTGCTCAGCATATGTGGGAACTCTTCAAGACTGTTGGAAAAGTATTCCAGGTGAAGCTGGTTGAGAGAATGCCAAGAGTGTGCAAAGCTGTCATCAAGGCAAAGGGTGGTTACTTTGAGAAATGTATTTTTATTTTTTAACATTCTTTTGGTTACTATGTGATTCCATGTGTTATTTCATAGTTTTGATATCTTCACTATTATTCTCTAATGTAGAAAATAAGTCAAATAAAGAAAAACCCTTGAATGAGGAGGTACGTTCCAACTTTTGACCTGTACTGTATATATACAGTGCCTTCGGAAGGTATTCAGACCCCTTAACTTTCTCCATATTTTGTCACGACTTCTTCCGAAGTCTTTGCCTATCCTTGTTCGGGGGAGTGCTCGGCGGTCGACGTCACCGGTCTTCTAGCCATCATTGATCCATTTTTCATTTCCATTGGTTTTGTCTTGTCTTCCCACACACCTGTTTTAAATCCCATTCATTACCTGTTGTGTATTTAACCCTCTGTTTCCCCTCATGTCTTTGTCAGAGATTGTAATTTGTCAGTGTTGTGTTAATTGTATAGGTGCGCGACGGGTCCTCGTACCCATGTATGTTTATATTCTATTATATTTAGTGTTATGGACCATGTTACGTGGACATTCATTAAATGACTCCATTTTACACTCCGTTTGATTCTCCTGCGCCTGACTTCCCTGCCACCTATACACACAGCTCTGACACATTTTGATACGTTACAGCCTTATTCTAAAATGGATTAAATAAATAAAAAATCCTTATCAATCTACACACAATACCCCATAATGACAAAGCAAAAACAGGTTTTTAGAAATTTTTGCAACTTTGCTTAACATAAAAAAACTGAAATACCTTATTTACATACAGTGGGGAAAAAAAGTATTTAGTCAGCCACCAATTGTGCAAGTTCCACCACTTAAAAAGATGACAGAGTAATTTTCATCATAGGTACACTTCAACTATGAGAGACAAAATGAGAAAAAAAAATCCAGAAAATCACATTGTAGGATTTTTAATGAATTTATATGCGAATTCAAACATTACTGGAAAGACCTGAAAACAGCTGTGCAGCGACACATTTTGCTATTCAAACAATTATAATGGTGACCGTGGTCATTTGGCTGACCAATACCGTCATTCAAAATGTCATGGCCATCACAGCTCTCCTCCACACAGCATCAGCCACGTCTACGTCTCTCATAGCTACTACTTCCTCCCTCACCAAACAGAAAAGGACCCAACAATCAAAAGGTGCAAAACTTGAGAAACCAATATGACATGCTATCTAACAAAACATAAAGTGAAACACTTTCATGGATACACAAATATAGCAAGTTTGGCCCACATACTCATTGGCTTTGTTTACGAACTTGAATATGGAGTCCAATACCTATAAACCCCTGGTTCACATGACAATAAAACTCTGAGCTGTACTTCCATTTTTTAATACAGACATTGTTATTCTATGTGCTATTACGGACCAGACATTTAAACCTGCTATATCCTGACCTATGTAGATTTGTGGAAACAAGCTCATTTCATGTCCCTCAGTGATGACTCCATCCTTCCATCGCTATGGTAATATATTATATTCAAATCCAGCATACTTAAAGGATATCACTATTTGGCATAGTTCATAACCAACCAATTGATTAGGAAAATGTGTTACAATTATTGGATTTCTGCCTCCACAATCCATTGTCATGGAATTTTCATAGCGAGGCACCATTTCCCAAGTCTGATTGAGCCCAGTCATACTACTGAAGATGGAGCATCCTTGACCCAGCAGTCATCCAGCTATTTTCTATCTGCCCAGCGAGCGTTTTATGGGGATAAAGGAACATTATAACGGCACAAGGCGAGACCCAGATGCAGACACAGGAGGCAAATGGTTAGAGTCTTTGTTGTTTATTTAATCCAAAGGGACTATGCAAGAGAATGGTCGTGGACAGGCAAAAGGTCAAAACTAGGTTCTGAGTCCAAGAGTGGCAGACAGGCTCGATGTCAGGGCAGGCAGAAGGGTCAGGCAGGCGGGTACGGAGTCCAGAAAAAACAGGCAAGGGTCAAAACCGGGAAGACTAGAAAAAGAGAACAGGAGCATGGGGAAAACACACTGGTTGACTTGAACAAACAAGATGAATTGGCACAGAGAGACAGGAAACACAGGGATAAATAGACCAGGGAAAATAAGCGACACCTGGAGGGTGTGGAGACAATCACAAAAACAGGTGAAACAGATCAGGGCGTGACAAACTGAACATGTGAACTGCTATTTTAAGTGTCGATAAATGAAGACGAATAATTTGCCACAATATTATTGCGATATGGCATACTACAGTGATATACCACAATATATCGGCCAGTAACAAAATTATATTGAATTATCAATTTTATATTAGTGCCCACCACTACTAATTTCCCCTAAAAGTTTGTGTCTGGGCTCAGAGTGGGGCTAACCACATCTCTATAACATTGGCAGCCATCCAGTGAATTGAGCAAGACGTCCATCACCCAACCTCGACAATAAGGACACGGGATATTCCCCACGCTGTGATCATTCCCCTCCTGCTGGCTCACCGCCTGGGTGAGTCTTTACTGTGGTAGTATGCAGCCGGGTGATGCCCACCTAGCAGACCGTAAAGCACACAGAGGTGCTGTGGTAGAATGCAGCCGACCAACTAGCAGACCGTAAAGCACACAGAGGTGCAGTGGTAGTATGCAGCCGGGCGTTGCTAACCTAGCAGACCGTAAAGCACACAGAGGTGCTGTGGTAGTATGCAGCCGGGCGTTGCTAACCTAGCAGACCGTAAAGCACACAGAGGTGCAGTGGTAGTATGCAGCTGGGTGTTGCTAACCTAGCAGACCGCAAAGCACACAGAGGTGCAGTGGTAGTATGCAGCTGGGCGTTGCTAAACTAGCAGACCGTAAAGCACACAGAGGTGAATGGGATCCCGGAGTGTTAGCGCTGCTCTGGGGCTGGGCTCCATATGATGTAACGTTATCCACTGGGCTGCATCACAGGGATGAGGCTGCTTAGTGTGAGGACACTCATCTGTTCCTTCTCAGGCTAACAATGTCAGGAGGGAACAACAAATGCTCTTACGCACACACATGCACAGACACACACACACACAAACCCACACACACAATGAAAGGAGGGAGCAACAAACACCCACACACCAAGGCATGTTTCCTCTGAAAAATAATCACATAAGGAGTGTATATCAACAGCCTTGCCAAGCTAATGAAGAATAGTAGGTTTCATTATTTACCTTACTGAGAAAACGTCTCCCAAGGAGTCTGGTATGATACTACAACTTATGGATTGTACAATGCTTGTGTTTGTGAAGAAATAAACAATGTCATACCGAGTTTTCCTGTATGCACCGTAGACAGCCTGTAGGCCAGATAAAAGCCACAGAGGCGACCTATTTGCTTGGTTGTAATAAAGATATTTCAGACGTTTTACACTACAGCCCCCAAGTTCAATTACAGCTACCACAGTCAAGAAATGTCCACAGAGAATACATACAGGAGTGAAGGAGGAGTGAACTTGGCCACCGCGATAAGAAACCGGGCCTCTGGGTTGAATGGCATAGGAGAGGATGGCTGCTGTTTTATTGGCTCTTAACCAACCGTGCTATTTTGTTTGTTTTTCACATTGTTTGTAACTTATTTTCTACATAATGTTGCTGCTACCGTCTCTTATGACCAAAAATAGCTTTTGCACATCAGAACAGCGATTACTCACCTCGAATTCAACAAATATTTTTTCTTTAATGAGACGGACTAAAAGGATATACAACAAACACCCTGACAGGCCTTCATCCCCGTCATTCGCAGGAGAAAGAAACTGAGATTTCACGCAAGGAGATCGGGGTGCCTTGTGAGGATCAGGCAACGAGTGGCTAATCTTCCTTTGCCATCCGTACTGTTAGCCAATGTTCAATTGCTGAAAAATAAATGGGACAAACTAAAAGCACGTATATCCTACCATCGGGACATGAAAAACTGTAATATCTCATGGTTCACCGAGATAAAGCCGGAAGCACCAGTGACTCGGTCTATGAGAAAGTGGTCAGATGAAGCAGAAGCTAAACTACAGGACTGTTTTGATATCACAGACTGGAAGATGTTCTGGGATTCTTCAGATGGCATTGAGGAGTACAGCACATCAGTCACTGGCTTCATCAATAAGTATATCGATGACATCGTCCCCACAGTGACTGTACGTACATACCCCAACCAAAAACCATGGAGTACAGGCAACATCTGTACTGAGATAAATGGTAGAGCTGCCGCTTTCAAGGAGTGGGACACTAACCCAGAAGCTTATAAAAAATCCCGCTATGCCCTCCAACGAACCATCAAACAGGCAAAGCATCAATACAGGACTAAGTTCGAATTGTATTACACCGGCGCCAATGCTCGTCGGATGTGGCAGGGCCTGCAAACTATTACAGACTACAAAGGGAAGCACAGCCGAGAGCTGCCCAGTGACACGAGCCTACCAGACGAGCTAAATAACTTCTATGCTCGCTTTGAGGCAAGTAACACTGAAACACGCATTAGAACATCAGCTGTTCCGGACGACTGTGTGATCACGCTCTCCACAGCCGATGTGAGTAAGACCTTTAAACAGGTCAACATTCACAAGGCCGCAGGGCCAGACGGATTACCAGGATGTGTACTGTGAGCATGCACTGACCAACTGGCAAGTGTCTTCACTGACATTTTAAATTTCTCCCTGTCTGAGTCTGTAATACCAACATGTTTCAAGCAGACCACCGTAGTCCCTGTGCCCAAGAACACTAAGGAAACCTGCCTAAATGACTACCAGGACCTCTATACCAGGCGGTGTTAGAGGAAGGCCATTGTCAAAGACTCAAAGACTAGTCATAGACTGTTCTCTCTGCTACCGCACAACAAGCGGTACTGGAGCGCCAAGTCTAGGTCCAAGATGCTTCTAAACAGCTTCTACCCCAATGCCATAAGACTCCTGAACATTTAATCAAATGGCTACCCAGACTATTTGCATTGCCCCCAACTTACCAGGTAAGTTGACTGAGAACACGTTCTCATTTGCAGCAACGACCTGGGGAATAGTTACAGGGGAGAGGAGGGGATTAATGAGCCAATTGTAAACTGGGGATTATTAGGTGACCATGATGGTTTGAGGGCCAGATTGGGTATTTAGCCAGGACACCGGAGTTAACAACCCTACTCTTACGATAAGTGCCATGGGATCTTTAATGACCTCAGAGTCAGGACACCCGTTTAACGTCCCATCCGAAAGACGACAACCCACACAGGGCGTTGTCCCCAATCACTGCCCTGGGGCATTGGGATATCTTTTTTTTTAGACCAGAGGAAAGAGTGCCTCCTACTGGCCCCCCAACACCACTTCCAGCAGCATCTGGTCTCCCATCCAGGAATGTGCATATTACCCCTATTACCTCGACACCGGTGCACATTGCCTCTTTACCGGTACCCCCTGTATATTGCCACACTCATTGTTATTTTACTGCTGCTCTTTAATTATTTGTTACTTTTAATTCTTACTTTTGTATTTTCTTACAACTGCATTGTTGGTTAAGGCCTTGTAAGTAAGCATTTCACTGTAAGGTCTACACATGTGCATGTGCCAAATAAAATGTGATTTGATTTGATTACAGAACCATGTATTTATAGAGTTGGGACACTGAGGTTTCTGCATTATGATGCATTTACATGACACTACAACATTATATGGCAGCCATGTTAGTGCCCCATTAACATGACATACAGTAGATACAGTGAAGGGGTCAATGGAACACAGACCCCTTCAGATGGCGCACATTCAACAAATCTGATCTAACAAAGTGGATATTCACCAAATCTGTCACGATTGATGTATTGTAACAGGCCCACAAGGTGCTTACTTAAATCCAATTTGGATATGTTCTATGTATGTTTTCGCTGCATAACATGTTTAAGTTGTCCTTTTAGGTTTAGAAGACGTGACTGCTAAATGCTAAATCCTGTTCATATGAACTGCTCAGCATAGCTAGCATACAGAAGTCGTTGATGGTAGTCAGTCATTTTTAACAGTAATGCAGTTGATTGGTAAATATGTGTTGGGGTTCACATCCATACAAGCATTATACTCTGATTTTTACCTCAACATAATGTGAAATACACATTTAAATAATAAACTAAATGTAGATACATTTTGCTGTCCATTGGCTTTATAAACATTCTCATCTTGCGTATGTCTATAGTGAATTATCTTAACTATGATGGGATAATGTTGTACATTAAACTCTACAATATTCTTCTGGTCCTCGTTGGGTGTACTAAATGTCAATTATTAATGATACTAAACAAACAATGATAATGTCTTGGAAACATTTGCAAATTGAGATCTGAGCAAAGGGAAATATCCCCTGTCTGAAATATCAACCGAAAAACGACTTATCCATCTCAACACAGCCTAATTGCTCATTATGAAAGTTGTAACTTTAGGTCTATTGGATAGGCTACAGTTGACAAGCCACATTGATTAGCCCATGTAAGATAAAATAATGTTTTTCTCCTAAAGCAATAACCTGTTTTGTATTTGTAAAGTAGGCTAGCTTCCCCCACAGCCCTTTGCTCCACCCGTTTCCCTGGCAATTCCATTGTTTTGGTGGAGTTCTGTTGTTTTGGTGGAGTTCTGTTGTTTTGGTGGAGTTCTGTTGACCTCTAATTACTGCATCTATGGGGAATATAATGTCTAGAATGAGAATTATGATGCGTTTACATGACACTTCCAAATCCTATGGCAGCCATATTAGCACCCCATTAACATTACATGGGGAATATTTGAATAATGCTATACTCCGAGTCGATATTCACGTAATAATAAGGAATTCCCTTTGAACATGCCCACAAATTGGGGAAAACAAACACTCTTTCCCATAGACCCCAAGCGTAAAAGAGCCAACTTTGTGGTTGATTTTTAGGTGCTGTGTAGCGCAATGTAAATGTAACCAGGTCAAAAAGCCCAACCTACAGTTCACAATGCTCCCACATAGGGAATAGAGCCTGCTAGAAGAGCCCTGTGGCTTCAGGCTATTCAGAATGGGAGAGTGGGAAATGTAGGCAACGCGTAGCTATAGGTCTATAAGGGGAAACACTTCATCTAGGTAAGACATTTAACTTGTTTAGTATAGTCCATGTGCAACTCCACTCACTACTTGTATCTGTGTAGTCAATTTGTTTGTGTTGTTGGTCTTGTCGGTCAGTAGCTAGCTCACTCACTCACGTGATTGCTAGCACCATCATGAAAAGGGGCAATACAATACAAATCTACATGTGTTCCACAGTGCAGTGGGCTACAGATGTAGGATCTTAATTTGCTCTCTCTTTTGTTGCTGAGAATTTTTCTACACTACAGGAGATGCAAACGTGTAGTGTATTTGAGTATTGAAAAGGTTGTTAATGTTTGTCATTTCCACTTTAAAATTTCAGACTTGATTTGCCCTAACGAAGAATGTATCAACCCCAACAACAATGTCCATTAATTAAAATCCACATAATAATTCACATTTCCTTTTGCTGTAGGATTATTTTCCTGTTGTAGCAAACTGGCTCAAATGAAGATCCTACATCTGTATAGGGATCATCCTTATTGTACACTCCTACCGTTGGCCCCATTTTATTATACTGTTCAGGATGAGTCACTGGGCTGATAGATGCCCTCCAGTAAGTCTGACTTGAAATCCATGACCAGTTTACAGGCCAGGAGCAGGACTACTGTATGGGTTTGTCCCTCCCCCACCCTTTACTGATGATGAGTTACACAGGATGTGGAAGCACTGACCCCAGGTCAGTTGCGTCAAAGCGTGGAGTCTACTGTAATGTGACATAACCAGGGTAGAAAGGGGACCTCGGGCTCCTGCAAGACACCAGCTCAGATATAGCCTTCAACATGCAAAATCTTTGTAGGGGCAGTAAGTAGCTATGGCACTCTACAGTTGTTTGTATGGGATTGTGTATTCAGTCAACTATTTGAGAACATAGACCATATCATTATCATGGAGAGTAAGATCTACGGTGACCTAGGGTGAACACAATATAATGGTTCAGTACTTACAAAAACTGAAGAAAATCAGTTGTGTTTAAACAAAGATGAACTTCTCTTCTACTCCATTAGGCTTGCCTGAATGTAAATAACACATTAAAATGTCTCTGTATCTCGAAATACAGAATCATTCACTTAGAAAAATTGTCTGATAACAGAACTATTGCCTGATGCTCTGCTATGCAAGTCAGGTATAGGTATAGGAGGCAGGTAGCCTAGTGGTTAACAGTGTTGGGCTAGTTACCGAAAGCTTGCTGGTTTGAATCCCCAAGTCAGCAAGGTGAAACAATCTGCCATTCCACCTTTGAGTGAGGCAGTTAACCCCCAACAACATCTGCTCCCCTGATGTTGATTAAGGCAGCCCCACACACAATCCATTATATTCAGAAGAAATATTTATGTTGAATGCATTCAGTTGCGCAAATGAAATGACTAGGTTTTCCCTTTTTGTCTGTAAGGTTAAATTATTGTAACTCATAGACAAGCTTGTTTGTTCACAACGTATCTCTATTAATAGAGAGAAGAAGAGAACTCTGGAGCAGGGATGAGTAAACAAGACAATGTCTTTTATGACCACAATCTCATTTGTTCACTTGACAATGGCTGGACTAGGGGTCAAAACAGCTTTAAAGACATTTGAAATCCATTAAGTTTGGAAACAGGGTGCTCTGCTTAGGCTGCTTCCTTGTGCAGGCAGCTCAGAGAGAAAGGCACCCTCTGGCTACAGTTATTGACTCACTACCTCTGTGGCCTCCCCCTCAATGCCCTGCCATTTTCATTTGCACTCCAATTTCCTTTGTCTACAGGGTAAACAACCTATGAGTATCATGGGTGTACATCATCATTTATTCTCACACATCGTGAGACATAATCACCCTCTCCACAGAATGTGCTTATCTCTTTTTTTGCCACAGCTCTAGTCACCCTGATTCAGATATCTACTGCTTGATCCGATTTCATGCACTGTGTCAGAGGTCTCCTGAGAAGTGGTAATCCAAGAAACATCTCACAACTGCTTAATCTTCTCTGTGTTTCTGTTCCACACACACAAACACACACACTGTTGCCAGCCCACAATGTTTCAACCCTCGTCTGAAAGTTCTTTCATTCAGAGAAGGCCAGCTAGCTCAAGCATAACAAATGACTACGGGAGAGCTGGTAGCCAGAAGCCATCGTTATCTCCCTGCTAATTACAGTACATGCACTCTGACACAGCCTGGGCTAAGCCGAGGAAAATCAGCTCTCGTGAAATAATTAAGCCTATTTGCCGCTTGTTGGTAAGTCCCGAAAACAAGACCTTGGTTGGGGAGATGATCAGAAGAATGGTGTCAAGGTCTTAGAGCACTTCGATCTGGTGGCAGTCGAGCGAGTCAAGAAGTGACAGCGCACTTCCTGATCCTACTGTACCCACATCCATATAGCGTGTACAGCTGTAGCAGATCCAGCACTTACATTACGTCTATGACCATCACTGACTAGCTACGTTGAGCTGGCTGACTGGCTTTGTTGAGCTTGCTGACTGGCTATGTTGAGCTGGCTGACTGGCAATGTTGGGTTGGCTGACTGGCTATGTTGAGCTGGCTGACTGACTATGTTGAGCTGGCTGACTGGCTATGTTGAGATGACTGACTGGCTGACTGAATATGTTGGGCTGGCTGACTGGGTGACTGAATATGTTGGGCTGGCTGGCTGACTGGGTGACTGAATATGTTGGGCTGGCTGGCTGACTGGGTGACTGAATATGTTGGGCTGGCTGGCTGACTGGGTGACTGAATATGTTGGGCTGGCTGGCTGACTGGGTGACTGAATATGTTGGGCTGGCTATGTTGGGCTGACTGGCTGGCTGGCTGACTGACTGGCTGGCTGACTGGCTATGTTTCGCTGGCTGACTGATTGGTCAGCTACATACCTACATCCATCTTAACTATCAGTTCCATTCAGACAGAGGGTTTAGGTTCAGGACCAGTTGTAGCCTACCCACCCTCTACAAACTTATGGAAGACACTCACAAGCATCTCACTTACTGACAGTTGACGTGCGCTGTATGTTAATGTAGCAACAAACAGCATGAATTAAACCAAGCATGTATAGAATAGCATGAGAGCATGAATTAGAAAATACTAACGTGGTGGATTGATACCAAGATCAGTATATGTGACAAATTACATACACAGCATGAGTCTTGTAGAAGCAGCAGAAATGTTACTTTTTAGTTGAGGGTAGAAACATGACATTGTCAAAAGCAGTGGCCGAGTAGAAAGGAGAAATTCAATTAAAGTTGGAAAAGGTGTCAGTATCACCGGCAAGAGATAAACGGAAAAGCCGAGGGAGCAATAAGGGGAAATCTTGATTGCAATCATGGTCATTATGAGAAGAAAAAAAATGCAACTTCAAGCATCCTTCACCTGTCAAAAGGAATATAGCCAACGATAAATTTGCATCAAGGGCACAAAATTACGAGTACGAATAAAGGGAAAGTTATTTGGCTCATTACAAGTTGGCTCCTCTTTCAGATCAAAGCTAGCAGAGCAAGAGAAATGTGTCATCAGAACATCTTATCCATTTCAGCCTCTAGGGCCTGTCTAAATTGTGTTTTTTGAGCAAAAATGATCATTATCTAACTCAAGGAAAGAAATGGGCCGGTGTGGGGGCCTCAAGGAAAGAAATGGGCCGGTGTGGGGGCCTCAAGGAAAGAAATTGGCCGGTGTGGGGGCCTCAAGGAAAGAAATGGGCCGGTGTGGGGGCCTCAAGGAAATAAGTGGGCCGGTGTGTTTGAAATGCCAGCGCCGATTTCTGGTCCCAGTCCACCCCTGACCAACAGTGTAATACAGTTAGATGCAAAACAGATGATTGTTCTCGCTCGCTCTCTAGTTTCCGATGAACATATATGGCTCTGTCATAAGGAGATGGAAGAAAGGAATTGAATAATAACAATGGAATAATAACAATGGAATTATAACAATGGAATGAGAATGGAAGTAATGAAACAAGAGTGAGTGGGAAGTTAGAAACTGAGGCTCTGAGTGCCTAATCGCAAGCTCTTGGAAAACCTCTTCTGACACATTGCACCAACACAGGCCTGCTATGACAGAACTTAACAAGGCAGGCTCTCCAGCATCTCCAGCATGAATATTAAAGTGACTACCTCCTGCCTGTCAGCTAGGGCATCGAGGGCGAGATGACACTGGGCAGAGCAGGGAGCATGGTAGAGAGGCCAGGCAGAGAGACATGGCGCCTCTGACAGAGACTAATGGAGTGCTCGCTCAAGGTGGCAGGCAGAGCTGTGTCAACCCCTCTGTCTGACCGATGGCGTCCTCTCATCGGCCATCACTTCACAGCTTTGAAAACTTGTATCTCTATATCAGAAATCATGTAAATACAAGGGACTTCTGCTGATACCGCCCTTCATGGCTCAGTTGGTAGAGCATGGCGCTTGCAAATGCCAGGATTATGGGTTTGATTCCCGCTGGGGCCACCCATATGGAAATGTGTAGACGTTGGACTGTAAATTACTTGAGATAAAAGCCTCTGCTA
Organism: Oncorhynchus masou masou; assembly: GCF_036934945.1. Classification (NCBI taxonomy): domain Eukaryota; kingdom Metazoa; phylum Chordata; class Actinopteri; order Salmoniformes; family Salmonidae; genus Oncorhynchus; species Oncorhynchus masou. Next base: position 34,681,953 of record NC_088227.1, on the reverse strand, counting down.
ATTGACATATTTATATTATTATTATATTAGTCACACACCCATGGCGAACACCCAAGCAACAGTCAAAGATATTGGATAGGACTAGCAAGTGGCAAAGGAATTACAATGAGGATGTGGCTTTGTGTCAAACACTGAGACTGAGGTCATCTCTCTCTAAGACCAGCTCAGAGGCTACACCTAACTGATGTACCTCACAAGCTGAAGGCTGAGGTCATCTCTCTCTAAAACCAGCTCAGAGGCTACACCTAACTGATGTACCTCACAAGCTGAAGGCTGAGGTCATCTCTCTCTAAGACCAGCTCAGAGGCTATACCTAACTGATGTACCTCACAAGCTGAAGGCTGAGGTCATCTCTCTCTAAAACCAGCTCAGAGGCTACACCTAACTGATGTACCTCACAAGCTGAAGGCTGAGGTCATCTCTCTCTAAGACCAGCTCAGAGGCTAAACCTAACTGATGTACCTCACAAGCTGAAGGCTGAGGTCATCTCTCTCTAAGACCAGCTCAGAGGCTACACCTAACTGATGTACCTCACAAGCTGAAGGCTGAGGTCATCTCTCTCTAAGACCAGCTCAGAGGCTACACCTAACTGATGTACCTCACAAGCTGAAGGCTGAGGTCATCTCTCTCTAAGACCAGCTCAGAGGCTACACCTAACTGATGTACCTCACAAGCTGAAGGCTGAGGTCATCTCTCTCTAAGACCAGCTCAGAGGCTACACCTAACTGATGTACCTCACAAGCTGAAGGCTGAGGTCATCTCTCTCTAAGACCAGCTCAGAGGCTACACCTAACTGATGTACCTCACAAGCTGAAGGCTGAGGTCATCTCTCTCTAAGACCAGCTCAGAGGCTACACCTAACTGATGTACCTCACAAGCTGAAGGCTGAGGTCATCTCTCTCTTAAGACCAGCTCAGAGGCTACACCTAACTGATGTACCTCACAAGCTGAAGGCTGAGGTCATCTCTCTCTAAGACCAGCTCAGAGGCTACACCTAACTGATGTACCTCACAAGCTGAAGGCTGAGGTCATCTCTCTCTAAGACCAGCTCAGAGGCTACACCTAACTGATGTACCTCACAAGCTGAAGGCTGAGGTCATCTCTCTCTAAGACCAGCTCAGAGGCTACACCTAACTGATGTACCTCACAAGCTGAAGGCTGAGGTCATCTCTCTCTAAGACCAGCTCAGAGGCTACACCTAACTGATGTACCTCACAAGCTGAAGGCTGAGGTCATCTCTCTCTAAGACCAGCTCAGAGGCTTCACCTAACTGATGTACCTCACAAGCTGAAGGCTGAGGTCATCTCTCTCTAAGACCAGCTCAGAGGCTACACCTAACTGATGTACCTCACAAGCTGAAGGCTGAGGTCATCTCTCTCTAAGACCAGCTCAGAGGCTACACATAACTGATGTACCTCACAAGCTGAAGGCTGAGGTCATCTCTCTCTAAGACCAGCTCAGAGGCTATACCTAACTGACAAGCTGAAGGCACATCCTGATCTTATAGACCACAACTGGGTGATAAAGCATCATGTGGTCTATACACACCATCATGTGGTCTGAACACTTTCCTACCTCTGCTCTTGACAAGAGCAAAGGTAGGATACAGGTAAGTTGGATGAAGATAAGTAGGATCCAGGTAAGTAGGATATGGTAAGTAGAATACATGTATGTAGGATGGGGGCTAAGTAGAATTTAGGTAAGTAGGAAACAGGTAAAATTGTCTTCTCTCCCCTTGCCCACCCTAATGACAGCCATGTTTTCTAAAAGACATAGCTTGCCACCTTCATTGATATGCATGACCAGCCCTGAGGACATCACACTCATAATCAGATAAATTAAAGTGGGCTAGCAATAAAAATCAAGGTGAGTCATAAACATTTGTCCAACATTTGTCCATGGACAAGTTTAATTTATTAGAGTCTTTATGTGGAGTTACATGTTCAAAGTAGTGGTGGTCCCGTATGGCTCAGTTGGTAAAGCATGGTGCTTGCAACACCAGTGTTGTGGGTTTGATTCCCACAGAGGACCAGCACAAAAATATGTGCATTCACTACTGTAAGTTTCTCTGGATGAGTATCTGCTAAATTGTAATATTGCATTGTGAATCACATATTGGTACTATGACATGGTAGTCTGCCATTATGCTATCTTAATGGATATTGATCAACTCCAAGTATGTTGTAATTGCATAATATAGATCTCATCTGGGCTGATTCAATTTGATTACTTTAGTTATCCTGTTGGTTAGAAAGTTGTCTGATAACATTTCAGTCAGATATAACAACTGCATTGAGAATCAGGCGGCAGGGTAGCCTAGTGGTTAGAGTGTTGTACTAGTAACCGGAAGTTTGTAAGTTCAAATCCCAGAGCTGACAAAGTACAAATCTGTTGTTCTGCCCCTGAAGAGGCAGTTAACCCACTGTTCCTAGGCTGTCATTGAAAATAAGAATTTGTTCTTAACTGACTTTCCTAGTTAAATAAAGATAAGAAATAAAATAATGGAACATGGTTGAAAACATCCATGCATAGATTTTGTTTATATTCTATTATTAGCCTACATATTTCATCACATTACATTTCATTAATTAAAATTATCTTTGGCCTTATCTAAACTGAACAGAAATATAAATGCAACATGTAAAGTATTCAAAACATTTTTGAAAATCCAAAACATTTTCCATAAGAACAAAAAAACTTATTTCTCTCAAATTTTGTGCACAATTTTTTTTTCTACCCATGTTAGTGAGCATTTTTCCTTTGCCAAAATAATCTGTCTACCTGACAGGAGTTGCATATCAAGAAGCTGATTAAGCAGCATGATCATTACACAGGTGCACCTTGTGCTACAGTAGGGATGTAAAAGTACACTTTAAAATGTGCTGTTTTGTCACAGAACACAATGCCACAGATGTCTCAAGATTTGCAATTGGAATGCTGACTGCAGGATTGTCCACCAGAGCTGATGCCAGAGAACTGAATGTTAATTTCTCTACCATATGCTGCCTCCAAAATCGTTTTAGAGAATTTGGCAGTACTTCCAACGGGCCTCACAACCACAGACCTCGCCACCCCATGACCTCAACATCTGTCTTTTTCACCTGTGGGATCGTCTGACAGGGTGCTGGGGAGTATTTCTGTCTGTGTTAAAGCCCTTTTGTGGGGAAAAACGAAATCTGATTGGCTAGGCCTGACTTCCCAGTGGGTGCAACCCTGCCTAGTCATGTGAAATTCATTGGTCAGGGCCTAACTTATTGCTTTTAAATGACTGATTTCATGATATGAACTGTAACTCGGTAAAATCATTGAAATTGGTGCATGTTGCGTCCATATTTTTGTTCACTATAATATTTAGGATCGTGTCATTTCCTATCGGCTACTGACCAAACATACCGTTTTGAATAAATCAACAAGTTGGTTAACCTAATAAAATATGATATTGATCTCAAGGTTTAGGATGGGAACCGCGAACATTTATTTCAGCTTGTTGATGACAAAATCAAGTTCACCGAGAGAGAAACTTCGTGCGTACCCCTACTCCTTGTTGGCAGGCTATAATTGACCACAAACAGACAGACGCCATACAGAATAAATGTTTTTTTTCCTTACTACCTTATGCACAGTAGTAGGCTTTTCAAAATATTCGTTCAAATAATTATTCTCCGACAATTGCATGGAAACCCCACATAACTTCTATTGTTTAATAATAACACAAATGTATCTAGGACTTACCTGCGCAGCCATAAATGAGAGATCCATTGTGATACGCGTGTGAGGACACCTCTGTCTATCTTGAAACAGTGTCGTGTCGCCCTTGTATTCCCCAGAAGGACATTAAGAACGTTCTTCCCATCAAAATTGCATTTTCAGACCCAGCCAACGTTTATAGCGTATGAAAGTAAGTGCAGCCGGCTAGGCGACTATGGAATTTGAACAGACGATAGCATTTACAGAGGGAGGGAAAGAGCGCAACAGCCAAGAGAGAAAGAGAGAGAGAACCTTTATTATCAAGAGAACCACAAGATCCTGATGTCGCACCTTTCGCCCTATTTTTGAATAGCTTACAGTGACATGAACCCTAACTGCTATTCATGCCGTGTTTTCCTAGTGATGACGGAGTCTAACCGGTTTGTTTCGCCTACTCGTCGCACATTCATCAGTTAATTTTGAGATACATCAAGATACAACACTATTTAACTCAAAGCTCATTGGGAGTTTGGAAGAAGGAAATGCAATGTCTAAAAGTGGTGACATAGTCAATTCAAAGTTTACGATAGCTTTGAGAGCGAAGATCATAAAATGTTTTGCCTAAACACAGATAATGAACTGTCTAGTGTAGTGTAGTGGCCAAGATTATACGTATATGCAAATGACATTCGGTCAGGGTAATCACCTAGATCAGAGCTATAACTGCTACTCCAATGGTTTATTTCTAGCCATTTAAACAAAGTATCCTAGCTTCCATCTTGGCCATTACCCTATTAATGTCCACTCGACTATTCCACCACTTCTTAATATGATATGGGATACAAATTACAGTAGATCATTCTGGTCTTCCAGCTGATATCCTTTCCCAATGCATACTATATTGCGTAATGATATTCTATTTATACATTTTAACCAGGTAAATTATAAACAGATAAATTATGACCCTAGCCTTTTGGGGGCCCTAAACGCATTTCCTGCAATTCTACACATTTTGCGATGGGGCATTGAGAATTTTGAGCTGTTTTATAAAACATTGAATGCAATTTTACTCATTTCGCCATGGGGCAGAGATAATTATTTTGCGGTTTTACAGTTAATTTCCTGCAATTCTACCCATTTTGCCATGGGGTGGAGAGAAATCTTTGCATTTTTCAAGCTAATCTCTTGCAATTCTACACATTTTGTCATGACTAATGCTATCGAAGTGAGAATGACCATTAAAATCAATTGTGGTCCCCTGGAGGTCAGGGCCCCTGGGCACGTGCCCTGCGTGCCCGGTCGGTATACGGCGATGATTACTACAAGTTTAGATAAGAGGCTAGACTAGCTACCAATCAGGAAATTGTTAGCTGACAAGGCTAATTGAATGACTGTCAGGGACATTGCAAGCAAAAACTGCTGATTCCCAAACAAATGTAGAAATTGCACCTGGTTTATTCTAATATTCTTTCTCTCAATAGTAAGTTGAGTCCCCAACTGTTTAAAAAAAAAATGTATTTAATTGGTCAGGGGCCCCCCAGTGGCCGCTTATGTCGCTTATGCCTGGGGCTGGCCCTGATTGGTGTATCATCTCCGGGACCCAGACAGAAATTCTTCATGTGATCTCTTAAACGCATCAATATTTCATCCACAGCTTTTTCCCAGCCTCTCGGGAATAATTTGGGTTGGGGAGAGACTAACCTGCTGAGCCACCAACTACCTTCCAAACAAACTGCCAAAAGGGAGCGCACCTTGAAAGAAAGTTAGCTGAAGGAAATGACAATGAATGCTCCCAACAGGTCAGCTTGTTACCAGGAGGCCTACATTGTTTGTTCCAAAGCATCTGCCACGCCTAAGGTCAGGGCGAGTTAATCTTGAGGATAAAAACTTTTTGGAGGTCATTAGACTTTGGCAGCTGTGTGTGAGGGAGCCTATGAATACCATCATCAGCCAATAGTAGGAAACGGGGCACAATAGATTAGTATATATTAGACTTTGCATGTAGAATCCTCCTTGTCCTGGGGTACTGGTAGACAACAGAGAAATAAAACATCTGATGGGGGAAATGTAAAGTGTTGCAATGTTGTTAATAAATACTATGCTGGCAGTACTAAAGTTTTCTGTGGGAATTGGTACTTGTTTGGGGAGATAGATTATAAAAGTCTACCAGAAAGAGAGAAAAGGATGGCAATGCCCAAGAATGGACTGCAACTTTGATTGTTTTTCATGTTACTCTTTTTTTTTAAGCAGACTCAACTTGACTAGTCTTTCTGTTTGTTTTTATATGTCAATTTCATGACCCCCTCCACCTTCTTTACAAGTAACAACCTTGAGCCCGGTCAAAGGTCATGTCCAACAGTACTTTCCTCAAAAACACTGAAATGGCACTGTACAGTACATAATATTGACTGTACAGTACAATATAGAAAAGCTGCATTCTGTGTTTTATGACGACAGTTATTACAATATTATTACTTCTCCCATGGTTGTCTGGTTATTTAATTACTCTGCTACTTTACAAGTCATTATGTCCATGGTTCTGGGGGAAATAATACAGCCATATCGACATGCTCCATACCAGCTCTAATTTTGGCCATAAACCCGATAAGACATTCAGTGGCTTGCGAAAGTATTCACCCCCCTTGGCATTTTTCCTATTTTGTTGCCTTACATCCTGGAATTAAAATAGATTGTTGGGGAGGTTGTGTCATTTGCACAACATACTGTGAAGATGCTAAATATTTTTTCTTGTGAAACAATCAAGAAATAATACAAAAAAAACAGAAAACTTGAGTGTGCATAACTATTCATCCCCCCTAAAGTCAATACTTTGTAGAGCCACCAAGTCTCTTGGGGTACGTCTCTCTAAGCTTGGCACATCTAGCCACTGGTGTTTTTTCCCATACTTCAAGGCAAAACTGCTCCAGCTCCTTCAAGTTGGTTGGGGTCCGCTGGTGTACAGCAACATTTAAGTCATACCACAGATTCTCAATTGGATTGAGTTCTGGGCTTTGACTAGGCCATTCAAAGACATTTAAATGTTTCCCCTTAAAGTGTTGTTTTAGCGGTATGCTTAGGGTCATTGTCCTGCTGGAAGGTGAACCTCCGTCCCAGTCTCAAATCTACGGAAGATTGGAACAGGTTTCCCTCAAGAATTTGCCTGTATTTAGCGCCATCCATTATTCCTTCAATTCTGACTAGCTTCCCAGTCCCTGCCGATGAAAAACATCACCGCAGTATGATGCTGCCACCACCATGCTTCACTGTGGGGATGATATTCTCAGGGTGATGAGAGGTGTTGGGTTTGCGCCAGACATAGCGTTTTCCTTGATGTCCAAAAAGCTACATTTTAGTCTCATCTGACCAGAGTACCTGCTTCCATATGTTTGGGGAGTCTCCCACATGCCTTTTGGCGAACACCAAACGTATTTGCTTATTTTTATCTTTAACAATGGCTTTTTTCTTGCCACTCTTCCATAAAGCCCAGCTCTGTGGAGTGTACGGCTTAAAGTGGTCCTATGGACAGATACTCCAATCTCCGCTGTGGAGCTTTGCAGCTCCTTCAGGGTTATCTTTGGTCTCTTTTGTTGCCTCTCTGATTAATGCCCTCCTTGCCTGGTCCGTGAGTTTTGGTGGGCGGCCCTCTCTTGGCAGGTTTGTTATGGTGCCATATTCTTTCCATTTTTTAATAATGGATTTAATGGTGCTCCGTGGGATGTTCAAAGTTTCAGATATTTTTTTATAACCCAACCCTGATCTGTACTTCTCCACAATTTTGTCTCTGACCTGTTTGGAGAGCTCCTTGGTCTTCATGGCGCCGCTTGCTTGTTGGTGCCCCTTGCTTAGTGGTGTTGCAGACTCTGGAGCCTTTCAGAACAAGTGTATATACAGTATGTGTAGACACTTAGATTGCACACAGGTGGACTTTATTTAACTAATTATGTGACTTCTGAAGATCATAGCAAACGGAGTGAATACATATGCACGCACAGCATTTTTTTTAAACATTTTTTTTTTTAAACAAGTAATTTTTTTCCATTTCACTTCACCAATTTGGGCTATTTTGTTTATGTCCATTACATTACATGTAATCCAAATAAAAATGTATTTAAATTACAGGTTGTAATGCAACAAAATCGGAAAAACGCCAAGGGCGGATGAATACTTTTGCAAGGCATTGTACCTAGTGCATTACACTGCCTATAAGCTCTCAGCAACAAGATACTGCCTCAGAGCATCCAAAGCGGGCAATCACTTCTAATTAAGATGCTGAAGATAAGAGCAATGGTCCCTAGAGACTTACCACTATCGTTGTTTGGTATAAATGACATCTCAGGTGTCTATTTAAATCTCGGGATCACTGTGGTGTGGATGGTGTAATTGTTTTAGTGTCATGGTGTTTTAGCAGTAAAATGTGGTTCTGGTGCACAGAATGCATCAGATTGAGTCAGCCTCACATAGATCGGTCTGACTCATGGGCCAGTGGAGCTTTTTGCTGAGTCTTGCTTCATGGTTGAAGTTGGGATGAGGAGGCATTGCCATTTCACGTTCCCATATATCCACTTTCACGCTTGTGGCTTCATTTGTGCTGAAACATGATTTTCTTTCAGCTTTTCCTGTTTTTATTGGACTCGAGCCTTTCAGGCCTCTTTTTTGAATATTATAAGGCTATGTTATGGGGGCCGAAGCTGTCAAATAAAGGTTCATGGAATGACTCGCCCTCTTTTGAGACACATAGAAAGAGAGAATGTGTTTGGAAGCTTGCCAGGTTTATATAATGCCACTCTAGTTCTTTCTTAGGGAATGAGATTACCATAGAATGGCGTTTGATTTACAGCTTTGGGTTGTGAGTCGTTGGTTTGTCCCATCCAGATTCAAATGGAATCCCTTGGTAACCCCACAGTATATCATTTTGAAAGCCGCTGTCTCAAGCCTTGAGACTATAGTCGGATTCAAGTGGGCCCTCCTTTATGTGCAGCGATACATGGTAGGTCTTATACCTGTGGACGTGGTCTCCAAGGACATGGCGATCTCCTGTGACAGACACCATAACTCGTGGCGAGGTTTGAGATCAGAGCTCCTCATGGTACATGTAAATTAGAGGTGTCCTGATGTCTTGTCCACCTGTTTGTTCCAGACAGTCTCAGACAGCCCTGGCTGCTCCCCCTGAACCCATTTGCCGAGTGAGACCCATTTCTGTGGCCGTCTCAGGGAGGTGACTGGCACTCTAAGTAAGAATGTGTTTCTTTTTCGGTGACCGCTCAGACGTGCGAGTGTGGGGGAATACGTGGTTTTGTGTGTATGTGTGTGTTTTCAGGGACTCCACGGGTTCAGATTTTCTGCTCCGGTTGGTCCACTGTCATGTGTGTGGCTGACCTATACTTTGTGAACTCAGCTGCTGGCCCAGAACCCCCCTCCCACACACACACACACATAAATAAATACCCACACCTTTTGGATGTGTGGAGTCTGCCTCTAGCAATACAGACCCAACACCATGATGGTATGTTAGACACAGCAATGGTTCCCACAACAGAACGCTTTATTCATAGCAGAGACCAGGATCATGTGTGTGATGTCAACTTTGTCCTCAGAGGAAAGAAGTCACGGTTGGATTTCTGTGGCACAGTATCTTCCTTCCCATTAAGATAGATATGACAACAGTCGAGGGTTGCACGCTTAAACAAACTGAATTGATGGTCCCTGTATTACAACATTATTTTAAAAGTCAATCTCCATAGAGGTCAAAATACTTTTCTTACAGGTGGAACAGAGCAGCGACTCCAATGTCTGCACCTTCAGTCAGCTGGAGATCGAGACAGGCCAGAGTAACCTCCAGCATTTCCACAAGAGTTATTTCTGCATGATGGGTCTAGTTTCCTGACCGGCAGGAACAGACTCATTGGATAGCTTCACAGACGTGACCTTTAGTTGAAGGGAGAAGAAAGCTTTTTGTGCAACGCCACAATCAATAACTCCAGAAAGTTCCTTGTGCAACGCCACAGTGAACAACTCCAGAAACCTTTCTTTACGCTTTATTTGTGTGTATACACATTCCATGCTATAAATTGTAAATTGTAGTTAGTATGATGAAGCTAAACAAAATGGAGATGTGAAAAAGGAAACCCAGAATAATAAATCAAATTGTATTGGTCACACACACATGCTTAGCGGATGTTAATGCGAGTGCTTCTAGTTCTGACAGTGCAGTAATATCTAACAAGTAATCTAAAAATTACCCAACAACTACCTAATACACACAAATCTAAAGGGGTGAACGAGAATATGTACATAAGTATATGGATGAGCGATGGCCGAGCGGCATAGGCAAGGTACAGTTGATGGTATAAAATACACTATATACATGTGATATGAGTAATGTAAGATATGTAAACATTTTAAAGTGGCATTATTTAAAGTGTAATTGTTTAAAGTGACTAGTGATCCATTGATTAGTGTCCAGTGATTGGTCTAAATGGTGGCGGCATCCTCTCTGAGTTAGATGATGGCTGTTTAGCAGTCTGTTGGCCTTGAGATAGAAGCTGTTTTTCAATCTCTCGGTCCCAGCTTTGATGCACCTGTACTGACCTCACCTTCTGGATGATAGCGGTGTGAACAGGCAGAGGCTCGGGTGGTTATTGCCCTTGATTAACTTTTTGGCCTTCCTGTGACATCGGGTATTGTAGGTGTCATGGATGGCAGGTCGTTTGCCTCCGGGGATGTGATGTGCAGACCACACTACCCTCTGGAGAGCCGTGCTGTTGAGGGCAGTGTAGTTGCCGTACCAGGCTGTGATACAGTCCGAAAGGATGCTCTCGATTGTGCATCTGTGACAAGCCAAATTTCTTCATCCTCCAGAGGTTGAAGAGGTGCTGTTGCGCCTTCTTTACCACACTGTCTGTGTGGGTGGATCATTTCAGTTTTTCTGTGATGTGTACGCCGAGGAACTTAAAATTTCCACCTTCTCCACTGATGTCCCTTTGATGTGGTTAGGGGGTGCTCCCTCTGCTGTTTTCTGAAGTCCACCATCATCTCCTTTGTTTTGTTGACGTTGAGTGAGAGGTTGATTTCCTGTCACCACACTCCGAGTGTCCTCCCCTCCTCCTGGTAGGCTGTATCGTTGTTGTTGGTGATCAAGCCCACTACTGTTGTGTCGTCTGCAAACTTGATGATTGAGTCGGAGGCGTGCATGGCTATGCAGTTGTGGGTGAACAGGGAGTACAGGAGAGGGCTGAGCACACACCCTTGTGGGGCGCGAAGTGGAGATGTTGTTTCCTACCTTCACCACCTTGGGGGCGGCCCGTCAGATAGTCCAGGACCCAGTTGCACAGGGTGGGGTTGAGACCCAGGGCCTCCAGCTTGATGATGAGCTTGGAGGGTACTATTGTGTTGAATGCTGAGCTGTAGTCAATGAACAGCATTCTGACATAGGTATTATTTTTGTTCAGATGGGATGGTGCAGTGTGCATTGTGATGGTGATTGCATCATCTGTGGACCTGTTGGGGTGGTGTGCAAACTTATTTGGGTCTAGGGTGGCCGTTAAGGTGGCAGGGATATGATCTTTGACTAGCCTCTCAAAGCACTTCGTGATGACAGAAGTAAGTGCTACGGGGCGGTAGTCATTTAGTTCAGTTGTCTTTGCCTTCTTGGGTACAGGAACAATGGTATCCATCTTGAAACATGTGGGGACAACAGGGTCACTCATTGGCCCCATTACTAAGGTCACCAACACATCTATTGGTCTCGGTGTGTTTCCAAGGGTATGGAAGTCGGCCATAATAACGGCCATCTTTAAATCAGGCGACCCTGCTGACGTGAGTAACTACAGGTCCATTAGTATACTACCTGTGGTGTCAAAGGTTGTTGAAAAGTGTGTAGCAGAACAACTGATTGCCCACCTCAACAACAGCCCCTTCACATTACACTCCATGCAGTTTGGCTTCAGAGCGAAACACTCCACAGAAACGGCCAACTGCTTTCTTCTGGAAAATGTGAAGTCCAAGATGGACAAAGGGGGTGCTGTTGGGGCTGTGTTTCTGGACCTAAGGAAGGCTTTTGATACTGTTAACCATGAGATTCTCATCACAAAATTGTCAAAGTTCAACTTTTCCCCTGATGCCTTGAGATGGATGAAATCATACCTTGAAGGCAGAACTCAGTGTGTCAGAGTGAGCAATGAGCTGTCGCCCTATCGTAGCTATGATGTGGGCGTGGCCCAAGGGTCAATACTGGGGCCTCTCCTGTTCAGCCTGTACATTAATGATCTGCCTTCTGTCTGTACTGGGTCTGAAGTTCAAATGTATGCAGATGATACAGTGATATATGTGCATGCAAAGAGCAAACAACAAGCTGCACAAGAACTCACTACTGTAATGGTCCAGGTTACAAAGTGGCTCAGTGACTCGTGTTTGCATCTCAATGTGAAAAAAACTGTTTGCATGTTCTTCACAAAGAGGGCAACAGATGCTACTGAGCCAGATGTCTATGTGTCAGGGGAGAAGCTCCAGGTGGTATCCGATTTTAAGTACCTTGGCATCATACTTGATTCCAACCTCTCTTTTAAAAAGCATGTGAAAAAGGTAATTCAAATAACTAAATTCAACCTAGCTAATTTCCGATTTATACCTAATTGTTTGACTACAGAGGTAGCAAAACTGTACTTCAACTCTATGATACTCCCCCACTTAACATACTGCTTGACTAGTTGGGCCCAAGCTTGCTGTACAACATTAAAACCTATTCAGACTCTACAAACAGGCTCTCAAAGTGCTTGATAGGAAGCCCAATAGCCATCATCATTGTCACATCCTTAGAAAGCATGAGCTCTTGAGTTGGGAAAATCTTGTGCAATACACCGACGCATGTCTTGTATTCAAGATCCTTAATGGCCTGGCTCCCCCTCCACTCAATATTTTTGTTAAACAGAAAACCCAGACATATGGCAGCAGATCCACAAGGTCTGCCATGAGAGGTGACTGTATAGTTCCCCTAAGGAAAAGCACCTTTAGTAAATCTGCATTCTCTGTGAGAGCTTCCCATGTCTGGAATACACTGCCATCAGACACACATAACTGCACCACATATCACATTTTCACAAAATGCTTGAAGACATGGCTAAAGGTCAATCAGATTTGTGAACATGGTCCCTAGCTGTGTGTTGCCGCTTTCCATGTTGTCTGTTGTCTGTAGCTTGTGAGGTGTGGAAACACTTTGTTGCTTTTATGAATTTTGTCTTGCTGCTTTTTGCTCTATGTTGCTCTGTCTGTATGCTACGTCTTGCTTGTCCTATGTTGCTATGTCTTGCTTGTTCTATGTTGCTATTGTCTATATTGTAATTGTTTTTAATAACCTGCCCAGGGACTGCGGTTGAAAATTAGCCGGCTGGCTAAAACCGGCACTTTTACTGAAACTTTGATTAATGTGCACTGTCCCTGTAAAAATAAAAATAAACTCAACTCAACTTCTTAATATACGCACTCACCGAGTCAGCGTATAGGTCAATGTTGATCTCTGAGGCTGAACGGAACATATTCCAGTCAGTGTGATCAAAACAATGTTGAAGCATGGCCTCTGATTGGTCAGACCAGCATTGAATGGTTCTCGTCACTGGTTTATCCTGTTTGAGTTTCTGCCTGTAAGACGGAACGAGCAAGATGGCATCGTGGTCGGATTTGCCGAAGGGAGGGAGAGGGCTTTGTATGCATCGCGGAAGTTAGAGTAGCAGTGATCGAGACTATTAGCCCTGCGAGTTGTGTAATCAATTTCCTGATATAATTTAGGTAGCCTTGTTCTCTTATTTGCTTTGTTAAAATCTCCAGCTACAATAAATGCAGCCTATGTGGTTTCCAGTTTACGTAGAGTCCAGTGAAGTTCCTTGAGGGCCGTCTTGGTGTTCGCTTGAGGGGGAATGTACACAGCTGTGACTATAACTGACGAGAATTCTCTTGGTAGGTAAAATGGTTGTAAGAAATTGTAAGGACTTCCAGGTCAGGTGAGCAGAAGGACTTGAGTTCTTGTGTGTTGTTATGATTACAACATGAGTCGTTAATCATAAAGCATAAACCCCCGCCCTTCCTCTTCCCAGAGAGGTGTTTATCTCTGTCGGCGCGATGCATGGAGAAGCCCTGTGGCTGAACCGATTCCGACAACATATCCTGAGAGAGCCATGTTTCCGTGAAACAGAGAATGTTACAATCTCTGATGTCTCTCTGGAAGACAACCCTTCCGCTAATTTTGTCTACCTTGTCAGGAGACTTGACATTGGCGTGTCGTATACTCGTGAGCGATGTGCACATCTACGACGCCTGACCCGAATACCGCTCCTTCTGCCCCTTATGCGGCGTCGTTGTTTTGGGTCGGCTACTGGGATCAGATCCATTGTCCTGGGTGGTGGTCCAAACAGAGGATCTTCTTCGGGAAAGTCATATTCCTGGTCGTAATGTTGACGTTGCGCTTACATCCAATAGTTTTTCCCATCTTTATGTAATAAGACTTAAGATTTGCTGAGGTAACAATGTAAATATGAATACATAAAAAAATGAAATACTGCTTAGTTTCCCAAGAATGCGAAGCAAGGCAACAATCTCTGTGTAACGTCTGCTTCAAACTCACAACCTCAAACATGTAGATCCCTGGAACGCAGTTCACTTTCCAGCCCACTTTCCAGCTCACACTCTCAAACACATAGATCCCCTGAACGCAGCTCCCTCTCCAGATCCCAATCACCTTAATTCTAATCACCTGTTCACACACTATTTAGTTCAGTTCTTTGCACCCCATCACTGTGTGGTATTGTTTGTTTTGTGACACACATCTTTCAGAGGGCTGTTTCTTCCCGTGATTTACTCTTCCCTTGTATTATAGTTTTGGCCTGCCTCACTAATGATGCCTTTTGCCTATTTCCTGCCTGCACTTTAGCGGATTTCCTGTTATCTACCTACTGCCTGATCTCCCGGACTACGTTTCTAGCCTTTTCCCTGCCTGTACTGTTGCCCCTTTGGACCCCCTATGCATGACCTTCTACCTGCCCCTGGACCCAGCTACCTGCTTCCTCCTGTGTATGACCTTCTGCCTGCCCCTGGACCCAGCTACCTGCTTCCTCCTGTGTATGACCTTCTGCCTGCCCCTGGACCCAGCTACCTGCTTCCTCCTGTGTATGACCTTCTGCCTGCCCCTGGACCCAGCTACCTGCTTCCTCCTGTGTATGACCTTCTACCTGCCCCTGGACCCAGCTACCTGCTTCCTCCTGTGTATGACCTTCTGCCTGCCCCTGGACCCAGCTACCTGCTTCCTCCTGTGTATGACCTTCTACCTGCCCCTGGACCCAGCTACCTGCTTCCTCCTGTGTATGACCTTCTACCTGCCCCTAGACCCAGCTACCTGCTTCCTCCTGTGTATGACCTTCTGCCTGCCCCTGGACCCAGCTACCTACCTCCTCCTGTGTTCCTTTGTAGTAAACACCTGCTGCGCCCTGCGCTTGAAACCAGCTCTCTGTCTCCCCTCTTTATTACACTCTGCCGGCACCATGGTTGATATTCAGTGCATTGTTATGGATTACTCTTTGGAGAGGACACCCTTCAATGCACAATAAATACTGACTCCAAAGACGAACACTCCTCCCAATCTAAAGACCAATACAGTATCACCCCATGTTTCCCCATTCACCTTGATGAAGGACAACCTCTCCCTCTATGTACAGTAGATGAAGCTAACCATTGATAATGCATGTCGAGGTGTTATATCTTATTGCATAAGAGACACACATGAATACCATGATTGGACCAACGCAGAGAGATAGAGCAAAGATGTGTGTAACCGAGAGGAAATTAATTTATGCCAAGTCCTCCAGACATTCAATAGAATCGCTGATGGAGCCTTATGTTTTAAGAGTAAATCAATTAGTCTGATAATTTCTTTGTCTTCACTTTCTCATTTTGATGCAGCAAGTAAAATATATCAGAACATCTCTAGAAATAGATCATTTTTTGGCCGTTATATTTAGTGTGGTCACTTATTCTTTTGGCATGGCAACTGAAATACAATACACATTTAGTTTTCAGATGCTTTCTACTGTTTATGGAGGCTATGTACTTTTAAAAGTAAGTTCTAACTAATCTCACACTTTTTGATTTCTCAGTCAAGCTTGTACTGAGTATAAAAGTTGGCTTGAGAAATCCCTTTGCTGTTGTGCAATTTCATACTTCTCTTTTATTTAGGGTAAAAAAAAACAATAGGCTTTGGCACCAAATGACTCCAACTAAACAGCCTGGACAGGGGATGCCTCTCGTAATATGTGTGTGTGCACATGTGTGCGTGTGCTGATCAGACATAGGCAACGGGGAGTGCTGGGCATAGAAAGCTTAGAAGAGGAACACAGAGTCCTTCTGGGTATCTGGTCACCTTAAAGTGGAACTGACAGCATTTTAATGGCTTTGCAGATATGAAACAAACAGACAATCATAATATCAGCAACAAATATCAAATTCCCAGTTTGTGCAACAAAAACAACTTTATAAGAGGTTCTATTTGACAAAACATTCCGTGACGTATAGTAAGGCAGAATAGATGGATTCAGTTAAATTCATGATTAATATATAATAAAGAAAAATGTAAGCACAAAATGTAAGTTGTTGTTCCCATGTTTCATGAGCTGAAATAAAACATCCCAGAAATGTTCCATACACAAAAAAAAAACATTATTTCTCTCAAATGTTGTTCCCAAATTTGGATACATCCTAGCATTTCTCATTTTCCAAGATAATCCATCCACCTGACAGGTGTGTCATATCAAGAAGCTGATTAAACAGCATGATCATTACACAGGTGCACCTTGTGCTGGGGAGAATAAAAGACCACTCTAAAATGTGCAGTTTTGACACACCACACGAAGCCACAGATGCCTCAAGTTTTGAGGTAGCGGGCAATTGGAATGCTAACTGCAGGAATGTTCACCAGAGCTATTGCCAGAGAATTTGATGTTAATTTCTCTACCATAATTCTCCTCCAATGTTGTTTTAGAGAATGTGGCAGTACGTCCAACCGACCTAACAACTGCAGACAACATGTAACCACGCCAACCCAGGGCCTCCGCATCCGGCTTCTTCACCTGCGGAATCGTCTGAGACCAGCGACTCAGACAGCTGATGAAACTGTGGGTTAGCACACATAAAGACTATCTGCGCAAACTGTCAGAAACCGTCTCAGGAAGCTCATCTGCGTGCTTGTGGTCCTTACCAGGGTCTTGACCTGACTGCAGTTTAGTCGGGTAACAGGCACACTGGAGAAGTGTGCTCTTCGCGGATTGATCCCAGTATCAACTGTGCCCGGGCAGATGGCAGACAGCATGTGATAGCGTTGTGTGGGCGAGTGGTTTGCTGATGTCAACGTTGTGAACAGAATGCCCCATGGTGGTGGTGGGGTTATGGTATAGACAAGCATAAGCTATGGATGACAAACACATTTGCATTTAATTGATGGCAATTTGAATGCACGGTGATGCTGTGACGAGATCCCGGGGCCCATTGTCGTGACATACATTTCCATGTCGCAAGGATCTGTACACAATTCTGGGAAGCTGAAAATGTTCCAATTCTTCCATTATCTGCATACTCACCAGACATGTCACCCATTGAGCACGTTTGGGATGCTCTGGATCGACATTTACAACAGTGTGTTCCCGTCCCCGCCGATATCCAGCAACTTCGCACAGCCATTGAAGAGGAGTGGGACAACATTCCACAGGCTAATGTCAACAGCCTGATCAACTCTGTGAAAGAGATCACTCTGCATGAAACAAATAGTGGTCACAACAGATCAAATCAATTTTATTTATAAAGCCCTTCTTACATCAGCTGATATCTCAAAGTGCTGTACATAAACCCAGCCTAAAACCCCAAACAGCAAGCAATGCAGGTGCAGAAGCAGAAGACACTGACTGGTTTTCTGATCCACGCCCCTACTTTACAGAGATCTGTGACCAACAGATGCATATCTGTATTCCCAGTCAAATCCAGATCAGGGCTTAATTTGTGTATTTCTATTGACTGATTTCCTTATATGAACTGTAACTAAGTACATTTTTTGAATTTGTTTCATGTTGCGTTTTATATTTTTGCTCGGTTTAATTTCTTGGTAGTGGAACCAATATTGCCATTAGGTTGTAAATCACAGCTGTCCTGCTACGTTGTTTGCTTCCTCCAGCCATTTGGGATACAATATTTCAGTTTCAATGACTCAATATTTTGGACAATAATGGACAAATGTAACTACGGAAGTAGAGAAAATAGCTTACAATTGTGAGTGTGACTAAATAGGCCATTCTACCAAAGAATTGTAGAGCTTGGATACTGTCTTGTTGGCCTAATGTTATA